>NC_091951.1:82369828-82396510 GCF_031021105.1 Erythrolamprus reginae
TGATTTAGTACAAGATATTTATTTATGTTTCTTCATTCATTGCATTGACATTCAAAGAGCTCAAGGTGACAATGAATAAGCAGCATATCCTCATATAACAATCCGATGAAGTAGGTTAGTTGGGAGATAGCGACCCATCAAAGCCACATGGTAAAATAAGAAAATGGACTGTGGACTGCCTCTTGAGTAAGTAGTGATATTGGACAAAAGTTCTCAAGATCTTGACAGGCAGAGAGCCATTGTGTGTAAAATTGCCTGGCTCGGTGGCTCACTGGTCTGCTTCAGTCTGAGAAAGCTTTCCATAAATGGGCTTCACAAAGATGAATCAGGGTTTTTTTCTAGACCATATAACTGGCTTCCCAGATCACCCCAAGCCACGATTTAGTTTGCATGATAATCCACCCTGACTGAATGAAGATAGTGCATCAAATCATAAACTCTGGTTTACAAACCATAACAGCTGTGCCATGAAAAATGCTTAGAGAAAAAGAAGTATCTTACTGAAGTACATGAATCCAGCCTATGTTTTATCTGACAACATGGTTTCTGTTCCATAAAAGCCAGAGCTTTGCTAGTTGATTTTACAGCAGTAGATTATTACGGCTAGAAATTATAACATTTAATGAATATGTCAATTGAATATTTTTCATTGTAGAGTATATTGAGTGTGTGTGTGTGTGTGTGTGTGTGTGTGTGTATTTACAGCAGCACGAAGCTCACAACTTCAGCCTGATGATGGTGAATGTGATTTCACCGAAACGTCGCATAGACATGCAAAATATTACACGGGGCAAAACCCGAACTCAGAACAATCTACATATATATATATGATTTTTGGGACAATTTCCTCACACATCTCAATAGCCTACACCCCAAAATACAATTTACTATGGAAACAGAAGCCAATGATCAACTTCCCTTTCTGGATGTACTAATCTATAAAAAACCCAATGACACCCTAGGACACACCATCCACCAAAAGAAAACCCATACCAACCGTTATTTAAATGCACACTCTCACCACCACCCAGCACAGATCACCTCAGTAGCCAAAACTCTCATCACCAGAACCATACGCCTAGCTGACCATGAGCACTTAAAAACTGAATTGAACAAACTCAAAGATGTATTAATTTCTAATGGATTCGAAAGGAAAACTATTACAAACCTAATCAAAAAAGAGACACCACCCAAAAATCAAGACCAAGAACAGGATAATGGTACCACCCTCCTCCCTTACATCAAGGGCACCACAGACAAAATTAGTAAAATCCTACACAAACATAATATCAAAACTTCATTTGTCACTAACCAAAAAATATCAAACATCCTAAAAAACCCAAAAGATAAAATCCAACTAGAACACCAAGGAATCTATGAAATCCCTTGCAAAACATGTGCAGCCACATACATTGGACAAACCAATCGAAGAGTGAGCGCACACATTGCAGAACATAAGAATGCAGTTAAAAAAGAAGAAAAGACTTCCTCCCTTGTCCAGCACATTAAAAAAACAGGGCACGAAATTGACTTTGAAAAAACTAAATTACTTTCCAAAACAGAAAATTTATACAGAAGAATGGAAGCAATGGAAGAATGGAAGCAATAGAGATAGAAAAACACCCCCTCTGCATGAATAAAAGAGATGACACGTCCCGCCTACCAGAGATTTGGAAACCAGCCTTAAACAAAAAAAACATATCATAATCATCACCATGTCAATCCTTCAAGCAATTGTGATTCCACCAACCAATCAAATCACTAAAACATAGTCACCCAATCTATTTGCTACATTCAAACCAAATCTCCACCCCCAAAACTATATATAAGGAACAAATGACAGTTGCAAACATTTGAAAATTAAGGGAGACTAGGATAGATCTATTTCGGCCTTATTTTGGCCTCGTCAGCTAGCCATACCCACTGGGACTTGAACCTGCAACCTTTGCCTTGTAAGGCAGAGAATTATCCTCTAGACTACAGTATCCAATCCCTTTAGCTCTGCACCAGGGAAAGGTTACATATTTTTGTGTCGAATCACCCTGGTGTATTGAGGGAACATCACAGCTCCTTATTTGCCTCTCGGCCCAACCCAGGGCCATTTCCAAGGCAGTTAATTTTATTGATCGCCGACAATTCTATCTGTATGTGTCACATGTTTTTTTGCTGAATTTGAAAATTAAGGGAGACTAGGATAGATCTATTTCGGCCTTATTTTGGCCTCATCAGCTAGCCATACCCACTGGGACTTGAACCTGCAACCTTTGCCTTGTAAGGCAGAGAATTATCTTCTAGGCTACAGTATCCAATCCCTTCAGCTCTGCCCCAGGGAAGGGTTACATCTTTTTGTGTCGAATCACCCTGGTGTATACACACACACACACACACACACACACTCAATATACTCTACAATGAAAAATATATATGTATATTTACATTCATTATTATCTTAAAATGCAGCCTTCTTAGCCCTTTCTCAACTTTTTCTATTTTATGATGTAGTCATTATAAAACGAATCAGTATTTGAGATGTAGCTTAATAAGCAGCATACAGATTTGATCATGTATTTTTCTTTCATTCTTTTCTTCACTTTTGGAATTCAATTGCACAAGATTCCTTCTCAGGGACTTCAAGTTCTAGTAACATTTACTAGTAAGTGAAAATTGCACTATTTTTAGCACTTTTATAATACTGTGCTCCCTGATGCATTAGCAAATGACAGTTGAACTGAGAAGAAGTATCAACAAGAAACTGCACTTTACAAGCTGTAACTGTTTGCACCAAATGCCAGGCTTGATAACTAAGTAAGGGTATGAAGTCAATATCCGTAAATGTAGTGAAAGAGGGATCTATTTTTTTTTCTAAGAAGGAAACAATGAGGCATGAAGTGACAGATTTTGCCAGCAATTCTAGCTTCTCCAATCAACTGAACAAGAGTTTTTTTAAAAGCACCATATGTCTAAAACAGAGTTTATAAGAATGAGAACATGCCTCAAAAACCTTGGGTTGATAAATTCTCCCATCCTCCATCCACCTGGGCAGTCATGGCCAGAATTCCACAGTTTCTAGCTGCTTTTATTAAAATATAGATTGTGTGTCATCTGGACTGACCAATCATGGCTTGATACAAAACAGGTTTAATTCTTCCTCAGGGGAAAACTGAGCTCCCTTAATGGTATCCTGCATCTACCGCGAAGGTGTTCTTCTTCAGATAAAATGCCAGAAAATACCCAGCATTCCAAATGTACTGGTCCTGTAAGAGATTACTCATTTATTCTTTTCAATTCCTTCCTGAATTATCCTTAATCAGAATTTGTCAAACGATGGTATTTTGTTTCCAATCATCTTGCAGACATTACAAATGTTTAATTCAAAAACTCTGAATCGCACCTGGTGGATTGCTCTTTCTTAATTCTCCTTTGGGTTGAGCTTGGCACATATAATGATTCTTGACAAAAGTATGGAAATGATTCACCATTGCATTGTGGTTTGTTTGCATAAAAGATGAAATGGGAGGAACGAATGCATTTTATAAGTTTGTTAGGATTATAAGAAGCTTAGCACACTTTTTTTTAAAAAAAAAATTCCTTCACCCTCAAATGAGAGGGAAATTGTGCCCCTGGCATTTTATGATTTGCTGCTCAATTTTTTTCAGTCATGATAGCTATAAAGAAACTTCAGGTTTAAATAAGATGTGATAGGGCATTTTCATGCCAGAAAGGTATTAGCTTTATATCTTACTAGGGAAAAAAATTAAGATAATGTCCACCATACTCCTTCCCACAATGGGAAACAGATTGTGGATCTATCCTTTGATGTTTTCTGTTAGTATTGTGTACATAACTGGTTGGGTTTTACAATATATAACTTTAGCCAGCAATGTATGGTTAAAGGAATTAGCATACTACAGCTTTAAGAGCTGGTGTTGCAATCAGCTATAAGAGGGAGCCAGCAGCATCTCTCTCTCAGAACTTAATGAGACTCTCTTCCTATTGAGACTCTCTGATTCTATGCTGGTTTGTCTATGTAACTATTCCATTGTAAGGACTACTGTGTGTAGTAAGAACTATGTGTTCTAATGTTTGTATGTATATGTATTGAGTAAGGTTTGCATTGTACAGTGTTCCCTCGCTTTTCGCGGGGGATGCGTTCCGAGACCGCCCGCGAAAGTTGAATTTCCGCAAAGTAGAGATGCGGAAGTAAATACACTATTTTTGGCTATGAACAGTATCACAAGCCTTCCCTTAACACTTTAAACCACTAAATTGCAATTTTCCATTCCCTTAGCAACCATTCAGATTATTACTCACCATGTTTATTTATTAAAGTTTATTAAAAAAAATATTTATTAAAGGCAGACGAAAGTTTGGTGATGACATATGATGTCATCGGGTGGGAAAAACTGTGGTATAGAGGAAAAACCCGCAAAGTATTTTTTAATTAATATTTTTGAAAAACCGTGGTATAGACGACAGAGGTGGCTTTAAGGAGCTTACGAAAGGCAAGGAGGGTGGGGGCAATTCTGATCTCTGGAGGGAGCTGGTTCCAGAGGGTCAGGGCCACCACAGAGAAGGCTCTTCCCCTGGGTCCCGCCAGACAACATTGTTTAGTCGACAGGACCTGGAGAAGGCCAATTCTGTGGGACCTAACTGGTTTCTGGGATTCGTGCGGCAGAAGGCAGTCCCAGAGATATTCTGGTCCGATGCCATGAAGGGCTTTATAGGTCATAACCAACACTTTGAATTGTGACCGGAAACTAATCGGCAACCAATGCAGACTGCGGAGTGTTGGTGTGACATGGGCATACTTAGGGAAGCCCATGATTGCTCTCGCAGCTGCGTTCTGCAGGATCTGAAGTTTCCGAACACTTTTCAAAGGCAGCCCCATGTAGAGAGCATTACAGTAGTTGAATCTCGAGGAGATGAAGGCATGAGTGACTGTGAGCAATGACTCCCGGTCCAAATAGGGCCGCAACTGGTGCACCAGGTGAACCTGGCCAAAGGCCCCCCTCGCCACAGCTGAAAGATGTTTCTCTAATGTGAGCTGTGGATCGAGGAGGACGCCCAAGTTGCGGACCCTCTCTGAGGGGGTCAATGATTCCCCCCCCCCAGGGTAATGGACGGACAGATGGAATTGTCCTTGGGAGGTGAAACCCATAGCCACTCCATCTTATCAGGGTTGAGTTTGAGTCTGTTGACACCCATCCAGACCCCAACAGCCTCCAGGCACCAGCACAACACTTCCACCGCTTCATTGACTGGACATGGATATTAGCTGGATATCTGCTATCTCCACATTTTTCTTCTGTACATCCTCCTGTGTAACTCTTAAGAGCAGCACTGCTTACTCTTCAACATCTAACACATATCACAGAATTCAGCATGGCCATTTATGGTTTTGAGATGAACCTTGTCGTCCTCAAAGCGGAAGCATTCCTAACAGATAGGTCTGGATAGATCCATTGAAGGGAATCCTGTTGTCTCTCTGCTACAGAATCTTAGAAATCATACCCTTTAACCCTTGACCAATATGTTATTTGTAAATTAATAGTTTGACTATAACTCCAATAGAGATAGTTGATAGCTACTCTGTTGGGACTGACCTAATTTCCTACTGTTCAAAGAAGGGAACAAGGAAAACAATATTTCCTTTAATATTTCTTTTCTTAAGTAGATTTGAGAGAAATATTCAAATCTGCTTTAATCCTGAGGCAGCTTTTATTCCCATGTACGTAGCAAAAGCCAGCATGTTCTATAAGTCAATCATTTTCATTTTTATCAACAACCAACTGTGTTTAAATTAGTATAATCACAGAACATAAGAGCCACAGATTTAAGTATAGGCATCTCCCGTGCTAAGTACAGAATACACATCATTTATATTCAGGCCTATCCAATCCCTAATATATAAAGCACTTATGTCATTTTTATATCTAACCACACAGACAGGCTTTGATCATGGACTTATACCGTACAGGGATTGCTTTCATTGCAAAAATAGAAAATGTTCTCTAACAGTGTTGTATCTGCCTGACCTCCTTTTTTGAATTGCTCAACATGTCAAGATTTCACTACCGTATTTTAAGCCTGTTCACTTGTCGGGCAGCAAATCTAGCAATACAAAATGCTCTTGTACACAAAGAATAGAGTATGATGCTCTTTTTGATGTATCCAAGGCAGATGTTATGTGCAAAATATTCTGTTATGCTGCCACCCTGTGGCTATGTGGCCAAAGGATACGTGGAATTACGGATGGTAGATTCGTTGGGTGTATAAAACACTTGAAATAAACAAATGAGGACACTGCAGCCAGCACATTGGTCGCTCATATTAAGATATGGAATTCAACACAGCTCTATTCATGGGGATTCAGGATCTAGCAATATCTCGATGCTGCAGTAACAGCCAGACCCACCAATGGAAAATTTCCCCTAATAAAGTCAAGATTAGTAGGGTCTTTTAATCACTGAAGAAGTCATGTATCATAACTTCTCTAGAACTCTAGCAATAAACATAAGTCAACCTTCCTGTCCTCAAGCTTTGAGAATTCCCTAGGCCCAATTCTGTTTTTTAAAAAATCAGTATTCCTTGACTTTTCCATGACTAGGAATCAGCCTGTCACAAATAGCACAAAAAAGTGAGTTGACTTTCATGTTCCAGAACTTTAGCTGCAACTAACATGCAAACAGCACCAATGGCATGTTAAAAACTTCAGTGATGGCAAACTGGCGATTGATGTGCAACTCGGTCATCAGGCAAGAGGTACTTATGCAACATCTGATGTAGGCAAAAAAATAAATAAATGCAGCATTTGCTTGATGTTCCTGCACAATATCATTTGCCCCCAGGCCATATCTACATAAAAACACATTTTAAAAAAACAAGGGGCGTGCATAAGTGCACCAGTGTGCCTTCTGTCCCCTGTCCATTTGTCTCTCCTTATCTCATTTATCTTTTCTTCCTTTCAAATATGTTCACCCATTCTTTTATATCTTTTCTTCTATTCGTTTCTTTAGTTATATTACTACATATTTATTCTCTTCAATGTATATTATGTATTGGACTAAATAAATAAATAAAAATAAATAAATAAATATGTTTATTAAGTCTGAACGGGAACTCTGTTTGCAGACTCTGTTTAGAATTTACCACAGAATTCATTGCACCCGGACCTTCTATTTGGATATTATTAGGGTGACCTTCTTTCTACCTGACCACTAATCTCTCAATTTTGTAGAATAGGGAGGAATTTAAAAAAAAAAGTTCAGAGAGAATAACTTGCTATTGTCAAGCCTTCTGTAGCTCCAAGTCAATCAATGATTTATGCCCTTCTGGAATGTCTGATTCTTCTTTCTTTAGTTTGCTAGCTATTTCGGGTTTGACAAAAGTAACAGTTATTGTCTCTAAATCATCTTTTTATGCTGGTCTGAGGAGTAACCGTTGCTCTTGTCAAACTGCACATATCATGATAGATAATGATAGATAGATGATAGCGATAGCAATAATAGACAGACAGACAGAGATTTAGTCAGAGTCTCTTTAATACATTTCCTTGTCACATATCTCACATGTGGCCTTCTCATTGCAACCATACTTTCTTTACATTTTCCCCCAGTTTCTCACAATTTTGCTCAATCAGACAAGTCTAACTACCAAAACAGGAAATTATTCGGATTTCAAACCAACTTCTTAAAGATCCTTCTGGTTGAATGGCAATGCACTGATAAGTTTTTAACTGCTTCTGCATAAAAGGGATTATGAGAGAGTTTGGGGGGATTCAAGAAGAAATTTTATCAACTCTGATTTCTCAGCAAACAATCAGTATATGCTTTAGAAATTCTATTGTACCACTTCAATGGGGATTTGTCATGTATTAACGGAGGACTGATAAAGTTATGGGAAGAATTTTATTAGAAAACAAATATGTGTGTGTGTCTGTATGAAGTTTTCATTTTAGAAGACAGAAGCAGAGCTAATTTCTTTCCTTCCTCTTTTTCGGTTGGCTAAGGCAGTTACTCAAATGTATACTTCTCCTATAAGGATATGTGGTACCCTTAAGATATCCCAGACCAGTAGTAAAATACTGCTACTATACAGAAATAAAACACTAATAACTAAAAACTCAAAAACATATATTAAAACATAATGAAATATGAAGTGGTAAGCAAAAAATTACATATATTTTTCAGTTCTGCTCAATAATTGTCATTAGAGTTGTTTAAGATTTTCCAACTTCGGATTTCATTTGTGTTGAATAAATGTCATAGTAAAAATTGCAAATTTACCCAAAGAAGAACACAATTAAAGTAGAATTAAAAATCTAAAAACTATAAAGCTAATAAGTAATCAAATGTTGACAAATGTGATGAATAAACCCAATAAATGGATCAAATGAAAATTATAGGACCCATGGCACGAGAGTTTTAAAAAATGAAACAAATAGAATATTAAACATAACATAAACTGATAACAAGAATAGGAGGAATAAATAACAAAATCCTAGGAATACACACATATGCACAACATTAAAGAAACTTCAATTTTAAATATTTTATTCTATCATTTCATTTTAATGCACCTCCTACCTTCTCTTAACCTCCAAAACTTTGCCCTTAGACTATCCACTATTGACCTCTCCCAATTCCCAAGTGGTCTGTAAGGGGCATGCATAAGTGCACCAGAGTGCCTTCGGTCTCTTGTCCTTCATTTTTATTAGTTGCATGTATCTGAATACAGTAATATCTTGCCACTTCGTGGTTCACCTTTCACGGCTTCAGTGCATCACGGGTTGCTGAAAGACCCGGAAGTGAGCGCGGGTGGCGGCAGTTTTGCCCAAGTCAGACCTTCTCCCTTAACCCGAGCCGTAATGAATGGAGGGTAGGCTGCTTTAAAGGCTTGCAGCTGAGTTAGCCGGTCCTAGCAGTGGCGGGGGAGGAGCTGGGGCTAACTCAGCGGCACGCCTGCCTTGTCCTTGCCAAAATGACACTTCGCTGCTGGGTGTGGAGCGGAGCCTCCGGGAGCCCCTCACGAGGATTCCCTGAGAGATAGAGATGGAGGCAGAGAGACAAGAGGTAAAGAGGGGGGAGTGAGAGACAACGTGTGGAGGAAAGAGAGAGAGAGAAAATCCTACTTTGCGAATTTTCGTTTATTGCAGGTGGTCCTGGAACGTAACCCGTGATAAACGAGGGATCACTGTATTATTATTTCTAATACTCTTTTTCAAATTTTTGACTTTTACTAATATCATGTATTTTAATATGATCATATTTTCACTTGACAAAACAAATAAAATAAATAAAAATAAGTATGTTTTCCTGACAATAAGACATGTCCCCATAAAAAGGCCAATCAGGCTTTTCAATGCATGCGCTGAAAGTAGCCTCCCCCAAATAAGGCCCACAACTACTTTCTGTGGAGGAAACATGCACACATATTGAGGTGTGTTGCTCACCACCCATTCTTACTCATTTGTTCCAAGCCCCCCACCCTTTCCTCAGAGAAAGAGAAGGTGGTGGCAGTAGCAGCTCCTCACCCAGCAATTGAACTCATTCTCAGCGGTGTGGTATGGCGAGAAGAGCTGAAGCAGCAGGAGGGCCCCGCTATGGAGCCCGCCATGCAGATCCCAGGGTGGGCGGCTGAAAGGGCCCTTCTGCATCTCGTTGGCAGATGGGGGGCAGTGTTTTACTTTCCCCAGAACTCGATCCCTGCCTTGCCTCCTCCTCCTCCTCCTCATTTTGCCACAAAAAATAGGGAGTCAAACTATTCTTCAAAACACTTGAGGGTAGAACAAGAAGCAATGGGTGGAAACTAATCAAGAAAAGAAGCAACCTAGAAGTAAGGAGAAATTTCCAGACAGTTAGAACAATTGATCACTGGAAAAGCTTGCTTCCAGAAGCTGTGGATGCTCCAACACTGAAAGTTTTTAAGAAGATGTTGGATAACCATTTGTCTGAAGTAGTGTAGGGCTTCCTGCCTAAGCAGGGGGATGGACTAGAACACCTCCAAGGTCCCTTCCAAGACTGTTATTCAATTATATTCTAATTTTTATAGATGCCTACCAAGTGAATCTGGCAGCTCTCTCTCCCCCGCCCCCCCACCTCTGTGTGTGTGACATATTTTTGCCAATAATGAAAAGGAAAGTAGACTAGTATAGATCTATTTCAAACTATTTTGCTCTCATGAGCTAGCTATACCCTTACCAGGATTTAAACCTGACAGAAAACACACACACACACACACACACACACATGTACATTGTATATATGACACAATGCTGCTACAATTAAGCCCATTTTAATTGAATTCTTCTACTGTATAGAAAACCTCCAAGGTCCCTTGCCTTCTTTTATTCTGTTTTCAGTTAAATGAGATATTTGTTAAATGAGTTTTGTCCCATTCAGTTGTTGAATGAATCACTGCAGTTGGTAAGTTAGCAACCCAATGGTGAAGTGCATCTGGCTTCCCCATTGACTTTGCTTGTTGGAAGTTCGCAAACGTTGATCACATGACTTTGGAACATAGCAACGGTCATAAATATGAACCAGTGCCAAGCATTTGATTCGCCTCTATGTTGGTTCAGGCAGGCAGGATTCCCTTGAGTACCATTTGTTGGGGGTCAGGGGAAAGGGAGGGTCTTGCCTTCTCTTTCTGCTCAAGATCCCCATGGACAATTGGTGGGCCACTGTGTGACACAGAATGCTGGACTTGATGGGCTTTGGCCTGATTCAGCATGGCTCTTCTTATGTATGTATGTATGTATGTATGTATGTATGTATGTATGTATGTATGTATTTATTTATTTATTTATTTATTTATTGGATTTGTATGCCGCCCCTCTCTGTAAACTCGGGGCGGCTAACAACAGTAATAAAAAACATCATATAAATCCAATACTAAAACAACTAAAAAACCCTTATTGTAAAATCAAACATCCCTACAAACAAACATAACATGCATAAATTGTAAAGTAATCATGGGCATGCTGCAAAGGTCATAATTGTGAAAAACAGTCGTTCCATTTTTAGTGCCATTGTAACTTTGAACGGTTACTGAATGAACTGTTGTAAGTTGAGAACTACTTGTATACTTTAAAGGCTAATGGAACTCCCTAACTTCTCTCCCCATTGAAATGAGAGGTACAACAAGGAAAATCTAATTCCTGCTAATATTAATAACATAGCAGTCTGCACTTTGTACTTTTTCAGTCCAAAACAATCCTCCTCCCACCCTTATGCTAAATAGAGCCCATGCTCACACACAAAAAAAAGGCCCTTTTGGAGAAAATTAATATCCTAAACTTTAGAAACTTGTGAATGCTTATTTATGGTTGTTTGCTCAATAAACACGAATGGCTTCCCATTTTAACCTGTGGGTATACACATTTAGTAATAAAAAACAAGCACTAAATCAATTGATTTTAAAAAATAAATTATGTAGAATGAATATTTATGATCACTTCTATATACAGCCAGTTGGGCATAGTGATTAAAATACTGGACTAGAAGCTAAGAGATTGTGTATTCTAATTCTTTTAGCTGAAAAGCTGACTGGATGACTTTGGGTTAATCACACTCTCTTGGCTCAACCTACCACACAAAGGGTTGTGGAAAAATAAGAGGATGGAACATTATGTATAACAGCCCAAGCTGTACAAAATGAAAGTGTGATATAAACCATATAAATAAACAAACAAACAAACCCAGTGGCTGGTTTTGTAATATGTTGTTAGTGTTATCTTAGTGTGGTATAAAAAACAAACCCCATAAAGCCCAAAATATCAGTGTGTCCAAAACTGCATCAACTATAAATACCTTAAGTATCTCTATGATATTTGGAAGGAATATAAGGAAATCAAGAATACTTAAGGAATACCTTAAGTGTTTTATGACATTTTAATAGTATCTTTATGTTATATTTGGAAGTCCCATAGGACCAGGCAGTAGGTATAATCTGAAACTGTACCATTATAACTGTTGGCATGGCAACAATTATGATATACTGTATTCTGTTAGCAGTTCCCAGGCAATAGATTATATACATATGTAAGATCAAAAACCTTTGAGGTCAAGTGGAGTGAAAAAGAGAGACAAACAAATGAACAAACAAAAGGTCCAAAAGGAAAAGACATCAATGTCTTACATTTCAAATGGTAAGTAATTGTTACGTCAAGTGTAAGAAGGCTTTCCCCAGCCTATGAGTGGGAATGGCAGGAATTCTCTAATATATCTAAACGTTGATATAAAATAGAAAATCTAGGAGGAATTCCTCTATTACAGGAATTCCTCTATTAAATTCTTTGGAATAGCCATTTATTTTAAATATACAGTAATGAAATTCTCTTGCACTTCTGGCCCATTCGCATATGTAACAACTTTATTGCGTATGTGCATGCTGCATTCCAAGCATCAGAGTCACTACTTTTAGATCTTGTACAATATTCCAGTTGTACTTAGTGTACTTGTGCTTCAACAACAATCCCATGTTTGTGTATGCTTCTTTCATGTGTGCAGTATAGCCAAAAGAGACTGAAGGGTGTACAGGTAAGTCTTTGCCTTATGGCTACAATTGAGCCCACAACCTCTGTTGCTAAGTGCGACATTTGATAAGTGAGTTTTACCTCATTTTACGACCTTTCTTGATATGTTGTTCAGTGAATCATTGCATTTCTAAATTAGCAACGGTTATTAAGTGAATCTGGCTTCCCCACTGACTTTGCTTGCCAGAAGTTTGCAAAAAGGGATCACATAACCACTGGAGATTGTGACGCCATAAATAAGTCAGTTGTTAAGCATCTGAATGGTCAATGTAAGTTTGAACAGTCACTAAATGAACTGTGGTAAGTTTAAGATTACCTATTGTGTAAAAACAGATGTCAATAAAATATTATGTAATATGTTGAATTACAGTTTATATTCACAATTAGCAAACAAAAATCTATAAGGAACATCCAAAAGTGTTCTTGAAGCAACCTTTGTGTCGTGAATAAAATAGAATAGAAGAGAATAGAAATCTTAATTGGCCAAGTGTGATTGGACACACAAGTCACTGGTCTTTGGTGCTTAAGCTCTCGGTGTACATAAAAGATATATTTGTAAATAATCATGAGTTACAATACTTAATGATTGTCATAGGATACAAAAAAGCTATCAGGAAGCAATCAATATTAATATACATTGTAAGGTTACAAGCAACAAGTTACAGTCGTAAATGGAAGGAGATGTGTGATAGGAATGATGAGAAAACTAATACTAATAGTAATGTGCAGTCTTAGTGAATAGTTTGACAGTGGTGAGAGTACTATATTCCTTCAAGCATGCCTGGACCAACATTTATAATAATTTATAATTTATAATCAACTTAATTTAATAATTTATAATAAAGTTGTCGAAGCGTGAAACTCATTACTGGACTCTGTAATGTCATCCCCTAACCCCCAACATTTTACCCTTATTCCTATATCTTCTCTTCTTTCTCTGATATATTTTACTACGAGTATATCCTCTATAACCTTCATTGTGTATTGGAATGAATGAATGAATGAATGAATGAATGAATGAATGAATGAATGACCGAACAAACAAACAAACAAAATATTTACTTATGTCAATAGCAATAGCACTTTTATACTTATATACCCCTTCACAGTGCTTTACTGCCCTCTCTAAGCAGTGTTCAGAGAGTCAGCATATTGCCCCCAATAATCTGAGTCCTCATTTTACCGACCTTGGAAGGATGGAAGGCTGAGCCAACCTTGAACCTACTGAGATTCGATCTGCCAAACTGCTGGCAGCCGGTGATCAACAGAAATAGCTTGCAATACTGCACTCTAACCACTGCACCACCGAGGCTCTTCAAGCACAGATACAATAATCAGAATGAACATTTTAAAGTAATGGATATTCGAATCTCATATCTATATTTCTAGCTCTATATTCTTAGCTCTATATTCCTGAGGCCAAAAAAAAGAAAGATGAGGGGGTGGGAAAGGAAGCGTCGGAACAACCATGACGCCACCGGCCACCCCTGATCTTTCAGCCAATAGAGTCTTCCCACCGCTGACTTCCTCGGTCGAAGGGGCGGAGCAAGAGAGAGAACACCGAGGGATCCGCTAGGGGTTTGCCGGGCGTTCTCGGGGCGGCGGCAAGGCGAAAAAAAACGATGGTTTACATTTCGAACGGTGAGAAATGGAAAATTTTGAGGGAGACTGGTGGGGGGGGGGAGATCCCCTTTCCCGGGGAGAGGGGACGTTCAGGTGTCTCAGTGTCCTCTTTTGCCTGGCTTTGATCCCGAGGGAAGGCGGGAGCAGCGCTGCAGAGGCGTAACCCAGCCTTGTGGTCTACAGCTCGATCGGTAACCTGGCCGCTTGCTACCTTCCTCTTGGGTAACTAAATTGGGCTGGAGTCCTCCCGGCCATACGCAGTGAAATAAATTCCCGTGGATCCGCCGGTGAAAAGATCACTCTTTAAAGGGGCGCGGTGGGGGAATCCACTGCCTGCATTATCATGGCCTTTTTTTTAATGAAACGTGACATTTTATTTATCTTATTTTATTCATTTTTATTTTATTTTATTTTTATTTGATCGCTTCTGGAACTATAATGATTAACCTGAACAGTGAAAGGAATGGGCATGCCTGGATTTATAAACAAGTTTGTGATTACTAATACTACATGATCAGCTCTTTTTGTTTGTAAATCTTTTATTGTTTTTCATTTTTAAGCATCACAGTAATTTAACACAGTTATTATTGTAGGTTATTACTACTTAATAATATGCTTTATACAATGTACATTTGTTTCATATGTTTACAAAGTTCAATATTTTCGTCATTTCACATTGTTTCGCAGTTGTTTCTTTTTCCTTCTCTTAGTCCAATTGTACCATCTATTTCATAATATTCCAAATTATATTGACCTTTGAGTTCAATGGACAATTTCAGCACACCTGTAAATTTTTTCCATTAATATGTTCTTCATATTTGATTATTATTCTTTGATTATTTGAGTTTGATTATTCTTCCAGAACTTAGCATATGCTATCATTACTGCCATTATAATATGTATGGTTAAATATTGTATATTTTTGGGATACTGTTTCCTCATTATAGCCAGCAAAAATAATTTGGGAGTAAATTCCATTGTTCTTTCCATAATTTTCTGTAATCATTCATAAACTTTTTTCCAATAACATTTCCCTTTGGGGATGTCCACCAAATATGATGTATGATCAGCTCATTTATTATGGTATAGGATTATTGCTGTTGTTATTATTTCAAAACAGTAATTATTATTGTTTGTTCTGGGTTGTAGGACAAGTTTTGGATAACCGGAGCCGGGCTCCATGGAGTTTGTCATCTATAACTGACTTCTTCTGGGGAATAGCAGATTTTATAGTTATGTTGTAAGTGAAGTTTTCCCCTCAAATTAAGAAAACAACAACCATGAATTATGCAATTATTATTTCCCTTGAGACACTTCAGTCCTGAATAGATTAGTCTATATAATATGGATGCAGTTTGCAATTGAATTTATTTAGCAAAACTCCAATGGAGTAGAAGAATCTCATTGCCCTTCTTGGGGAATTTTTTATTTAAAATTGATGAAAACATATAGTCAATGTCTTAACAAAAGATGTGAGAGGAAATTACAAACAAGGCTGAATTTTCAGAAGTAATTTTCTAAGATTTATAAAGTTATTTAGATATGTACAAATAAATCATAGTGTTAGCATTCTAAATAGTCTTCATGTGGAGTTAGAGAGTTCAGCCCGACACATAGCTTCTCTATGTATAGAATTCCTTGTGTAATAGAGTTTTTAAACAGTTTTTGGAGTTTCATTGAATATCTGGAGAAGGCTGAACTAATAGTTGTCCCTCAAACTTGATTGTGCTTGTAACACCTGAATCCATATTTAATTAAAAGATGGATTAAATAACTTTAAAATAAAATTTCTAACATTCAAAAATGTTGGCTGTTCCTTAAAAGGTCAGGCTTGTGCCATTAGGCAACATGAAAGTGCTTCACAGCCTTGATGAGCGATGAGAAATAGTAGAGACTAAGAATTGGGTACTGTAGCTTGGTTTGCATTTCCTGATAATGTTTTCTGATCCAGGATCATATTTTTTTCATAAACATCAAAATGGAATTCAACTACAGTTATACTGTAAACCATTTACATGAAATATAATGGTAGTATTACCTTGTCCTTCACAGGCAGTGAAATGTCTATTGCTGGCCTGTATAACCTATCAGCCTGCAGTACCATTTATACTAGTTATATATTCTAAGTCTTTGGACATTTTAGCTATTCTTTTTCAATTCAGCAAATAAAGAAATGGATGATGTAGTAAGACATTAAGTAGTTCCATACAGAAAGTGCTATAGGTTACATAATGCTAGGTTCTGCAAGTTTTATTATATATTGATATTGTCCATTGTCACACAATATTGAAAAATTTGATATTATATAGGATAGTTAACTTCATTTATTTAAACCTTGCGTTATAAAATTTACTTAACTGATTGTGTCACATTTAATTATAAGCTTATAAATTTTGTATTTGGTTTTGAGGGGTCTGTTAACAACAACATTTTCTTTTCAGTTCTATTTCAATCAAGTTTGTGTTTGGAAAATAAATTTAGAACAACCAATTGCATGGTCTTTAGCACTGGTTATATTTTAAATGTTGCACATGGTTCTAGAAATACTGAATATTTGAGATCTTTCTTATTTCCGTTAACAGATTTTTCATTTTAGTTTTCAGAGCATTATTCATCCAGATTTGAGGAGAGGCTACACATCTTCCTCTTCTTCAAGATATGACGATGGAAGAGGGTACTGCTTTTTTCATTTAAATTTAGATTAAATACAGTGTGAAAAATTGAAGTGCAATGGTTAAAAGTCATTGTTTTTCTGGAATGTCTACATATTTATAAAGCTTACGTTCTTCTGTCGTATCTCTATTATAAGCTACGTTATAGTTGAGTTTGAGCGCAAAAAAGATAAAGGATGCATTGATACACTTGTCAGAATCAGAGCTAAGATTCAGAGCTAAATTCATGAAAAACCAGGTGATTTTTCTTGCTTGGTTTCTCCTGCCAGGAGAATTTCAGTTCTGTTTATGGATGGTTTGTCATCACATGCATATTGGTAGTCTTCACTTAACTATGGACTTCTCCAGAGCTATTTACTGGAGGCACATACTCCCATGATCACATGGCCAAATCTGATTGTACACACAAGGAATTTGTCTTAGGTGTAAATGTTCTCAGTGTACATAAGGAGAATAAAATACATTCACCAAGAATAAAAAGATACAACACTTAGTGATAGTCAATGTTACTAATAAGCTATCAAATTGTACTAGGAAACAAAAACAACATAATTGAAAGATCCAAGCAACATGGTTATAGTAATAAGTGGGAAGAGATAGATACTAGTAAGGAAGAGAAGAATAATGGTAATAGACTTAGTAAATTATTTGACAGTGTTGTGGGAATTAATTGTTAAGTAGAGATGGCATTCAGGGAAAAACTCTCCTTGTGTCTATTTGTTTTGCTGTGCAGTGTTCTGTAGTGTCATTTGGAGAGTAGAAGTTGAGACAATTTATGTCTAGGATGTGAGGGGCCTGTAGATATTTTCACAGCCCTCTTTTTGGCTCATGCAGTATACAGGTCCTCAGTGGAAGGTGGGTTGGTAGCAATTGGTTGTTCTGCATTTCTAATTATCCATTAAGGTCTGTGTTTGTCTTGTTTGGTTGCAGAGCCAACCAGACAGTTAGAGAGGTGCAGATGACAGACTTAATAATTCCTCTGTATAACTGAATCAGCAGCTCCTTGGGCAGTTTGAGTTTCCTGAGTTGGCGCAGAAAGAACATTCTTTGTGTATTTTTGATGATGTTTTTAATGTTAGGTATCTTGAGATATGATAAAACTTAGAAACTTGGAAGACTCTACTGTTGATACTGTGTTGTCTAGTATTGTAAGAGGTGGTAGTGTAGGAAGTTTTCTTCTAAAATCCATCTTGATTTCTACGGTTTGATTGTATTTAATTCAAGATTGTTCTGGTTGCACCACAAGACTGCTAGTTCAACCTGATGTATGCAGAGACATCATTGTCTTGAATGAGACCAATCACTCTTGTATCATTTGCAAACATCAGTATTTTAACAGAGGGATCTTTTGAGATGCAGTCATTGTTATAGAGAGAGAAGTGGAGAGAGCACACAGCCCAGGGGGGCTCCTGTGCTAATTGTTCAGGTGATTGATATGAAAGCTCAATTATGATTGTAAGTTGAGGATTACCTGTAGTTAATTCTTATTTTTGGTATTTATTTTCTAATGAAGCAGTTATAAACAGATGGGTTTATTCTGCTTTGGAAATGAAATCTCTGTTCTTGTCTAATTCAAAATATGTCTCAAATGGGGTTATCGAAATATATCTGTTTACAGGTGAATAGCACACATGACTATATACTTTGCTCACATTAAATTTATGCTTAGTCTACATTACTGTGATGCCCAAATGTGACCAGAGAGGTGGGAATTGCTGTTTTTTAATTTGATCTTGGTTTCTGTTAGACCTCCAGGATTTCCTCGTCGTAGAATGGGTCGAATAAACCACTTTGGAGGTCCAACTCCCCCACCAATGGCTGGTGGTGGATGAGGAAGGTAACCCATATTTTTCTTCTTAAGATGCTCTGCCCAAAAGTCAACATGGAATTCAGCTAAAAAAGTCATAATACTTAACTTTACAAGAATAATCTTGCAGGTTTATAAATATTATAACCAAGTGGATGAGCTTTTCTGTTTCATTTTTATCCTTATTTAAAAAGATAGATGTATAAAGTAAGATCTGAGTTTAGGAGTGGATATATCCGATGTTTCCTAGTATAGGTAGTCCTTATTTAGCAAATGTCTCATATTGCATTTGCCATCTTTACAGGTCTGAAAAAGAAAGAGAAGCTGAAGTTGAGTTGCGATTATACTTGAGCAGAGTTGCAATTACATATTGAATGCTTTGCTTAATGGTGGTCCCAATGTTGGTCGTTAAACAAGGACTACCTGTAATATATTTGGTAAAATAAATTGACAATGAATTGCATGATACCCCCTTTCATTCTCAAACCATCCCCTGCTGTAGTTTTCCGATTTGCAGCACATTCTATTATATACAGGGATGTGGTGGCTCATTGGCTAAGATGCTGAGCGTGTCGATCAAAAGTTTGGCAGTTCAGTGGTTCGAATCAGTGTTGCGTAACAGAGTTTCTTCTGCCAACATCCTGTTTCTTCTGCTAACATTGCAGCTCGAAAGCATGTAAAATATACCAGTAGAAAAATAGGGAGCACTTTGGTGGGAAGGTAACAGCGTTGCATGCGCCTTTGGCATTTAGTCATGCCAGTCACATGACCATGGAGACATCTTTGGAGAGCGCTGGCTTTTCGGCTTTGAAACTGAGATGAGCACCACCCCTAGAGCCGGAAAAGACTAGCACGCATGTGCAGGGGAACCTTTACCTTTATTATATACTTTTTAGAATATGTAGAAATATATTGCAGATACTACAATGTTCACTGAATTATATGTTACTCTTGCTAGAAAAGGACAGTATTTTGAATGTATTTTGAAAGATTTTCAGTAAATAACATTATTCTAAAGTAAAAGTTAATCTTTAATCCTGTTTTAAATTGCTATCATGCAGAGTTTATGAATATCAAAGAAACATTAATTTATTTTAAATGAGCAACTCTTTTATGGGGGGGAGAGCAAAGAATGTAATGTATGTTGCCAAAGTTTCTTTTTTTAGAATTTTAACATTTACAGTTGTACAGATAAAAACTAATACAAATTACAAAAAATAAAATAATAAAAATAATAAAAGAAAATACAGAGAAAAATATAAAAGAAAGAGCAAGAACATAGAAATAGAAAAGAAAGTAACAGCTGCCTTTGTCACAAATATAAATAATTTTAACCTATCATTTTCTCTAAAAATACAATAAATAATATCTTCAATCCATATCTCATCTTTTATTTATAAACATATCCTTAGGACTTTTGTCATTTTTTGTTCGCTTGTTTGTTTGATTTTTATGCTGCCCTTCTCCTTAGACTCAGGGCGGCTTACAATATGTTAGCAATAGCACTTTTTAACAGAGCCAGCCTATTGCCCCCACAATCCTGGTCCTCATTTTAGCCACCTCGGAAGGATGGAAGGCTGAGTCAACCTTGAGCCAGTGATGAGATTTGAACCACTGACCTACAGATCTACAGTCAGCTTCAGTGGCCTGCAGTACAGCACTCTACCTGCTGCGCTACCCCGGCTCATTCAATCCTGGTCAGCAAAAGTCCATTAAAAGTTACCAGAAATAACAGTGTTTAATTGTTATTAATGTTTAATCCTAATCCAATTTATTTAGACAACAAGCTACTTTAAAAAAAAAAAAATCTCTCAAATCACTTTCCACTTGAGCAACTGTTTTATGAGAGAGAAGGCAAAAAGAATCTTAATCAGAATAATTTATTAGATTTCTTGCATTATGGAAATTTGTTAGTATTCCATTGTATTACATTAGCCTAGCTCAGGGGTAGGCAAAGTTGGCTCTTGTATTACATGTGGACTTCAACTCCCAGAATTCCTGATCCAATCATGCTACCTCAGGAATTCTGGGAGTTGAAATCCACATGTCATAGAAGAGCCAACGTTGCCTTCTTTTTGCCTTCTCTAGGATCAGGAGATTAGGATTTCCCCCACCCTCCTTGCCTTTTGTAAACTCCTTAAAACCCACCTCTGCCATCAGGCATGGGGGAATTGAGACATCTCCCCCTGGTCTATATAATTTATGCATGGTATGTTTGTGTGTATGTCTTGCTTTTAAATAAGGGTTTTTTAGATATTTTAAATATTATATTTGTTATTGTACATTGTTTTTTTACTATTGCTGTGAGCCGCCCCGAGTTTACGGAAAGGGGCGGCATACAAACCTAAATCTAATAAATGAATGAAACTTTGCCTACCCCTGGACTAGCTGATTCGTGTAATACTCTAATTGTCAGTGTAGATTCGGCCTGACATTTATATTCAATACATGCTAAATAACATTGGAATACAACTTAAGTATATTTTAGTTAGCACTTATATTCTAATTAGAAGTATGTAAGATCAATGTAATTGTTTGAAAGTTTACTTACATATTTATAAATAATCAAAAAGTATGTACAAAGTGTATTATTATAAAAGTAGAGCCAGTTTAAAATGGCTTTTTCGGGTTCTGGAAATATTTTTATTTTTTTAGATAACAGCTACAGTAACCATGACGAAACAAACATACAAATATTATTGTTGTTAGGTACATGTGTGTTAGGGATTGCCATTATAAACTGCATATTGTAAACTGTACCAAACCTGTACTTAATGGGTTAATGTGCACTCAAAGAGTTAACATTCACTTGAAGAGTTAATGTTCAAGGCTATGTCATCATTGAAGCTATAAAAGCTCATGATTCTGCCCAGTCACTTCCTTGTTACTTTATTTTTGCCTGAGACGGGGGAGTCGTGTCTAAGCTCTGTGCTTGTATAAGCTTCCTGCTTTATCTGTATTGTATAAGCTTCATGCTTTATATTATATTTAGCTTTGTGCTTGTTATCTATATTCTGTTTTACTCTGTATTTGCTACGTGCATATTTTGGATTGTTTATATTTTGTTTATATGTAAATAATACTTATTTAACTAAGTCTGTGTCTTGGTTTTATCACACATCCACGCTCTATTAAAATTCTCTGCTCGGTATTGTCGAAGGTTTCATAGCATAGCTAACCGAGACAAGCCAACTATTATTATTATTATTATTATTATTATTATTATTATTATTATTATTATTATTATTTAGATTTGTATGCCGTCCCTCTCCGTAGACTTAATCAATTTCTCTTTTCTTTCTTCATAGGTAAACGCCTGCTTTAAAAAGCAGGCATCAGACTACATGTTTGCAAGGCTAAAAGAACCTAATCAAGAATGCAGCGAAAGGATCTGAGGGTTGCAAATATGTGGTCTTAAGTGATTTGACTGCTCTGTGAATCAGCAGAACAATGAAGTTGTACTGGGAATTCCATTTTCTAGGATCCAGTGTAACTGAAGTGCAGTTCTATTAAATTAAATGCACTATTTACTGTCTGTTTTAAGCCTTTTGTATAGCTGATGGATATTTTGTGATAGTTGTAAAGTTATAGAAATATATGACTGCAAAATACTGAGTTGGAATCATTTACCGTATATACTCGAGTATAAGCCAAGTTTTTCAGACCAAAAAATGGGCTGAAAAACCCAACCTTGGCTTATACTCGGGTCACTGAGGAGTCACCGCAAGAGGGCGCCCCGCTGGAGTCCGGCAGGCATTGGTGGCTTGGGCGGGTGAGGGAGCTAGGGCAGGGAAGGCATTGCTGTCTGTGTAAATACGTAGTGCCATCTCTGACAGCCGGACACAGGGACTAGGCTGCAGAGGTCGGGCTTTTCCACCCTCCGCGGCTCCAACTTTTAATTAGGAGAGAAGGGTGGTGCGGAGGAATGATGCCGGTGCCGAGGAGGTACCTTTAAGGCAAATTCAAGAGTTCAGAAAAGAGGGGGGGGGAGGCGATGGGAAGCTGGTGAGGTGGGGGGGGCGAGAAGACAGAAGCAGGAATCCACAGCTGCTTCAAAAACGGAGCCCCCTGAAGAACTGGAGACGGGTGAGACATTGATACAAATGGCGGCGGGGCGGGGCCATGCAGCTCGTCTCTCTCACTTCCTCACTTCCTTTCTTTTAAAAATATTTAAATACCGCTAAATCAATATGCTGTCGGCTGCTTCCACTTCTCCTCTTTTGTTTTCTCCTGTTAGTTACAAATGCAAGAGTCTTAAAACCTGAAAAGATTAAGGCTTGTGGACTTCAACTCCCACTCCTGTGGTAGCATGGCTGGTGCAGGAATTCTGGGAGTTGAAATCCACTACTCTTAAAACTGTCAAGTTTAAAGAGCCCTGGGTTAGGTTTAGAAATAGGTTTTAGCTTGGTTGCTAAGTTTTTTACTTTTTAATTTATTGTTATTACCAGATTGCTTTTGTTTACCATCTTTTAAATTTACAGAGCTAGTTTACTGGTTTTCTTTAAAATAAATATTCTAAAACATTTAATCTACTGATTTCTCAATTAATGTAATTTTATTGGTTTCCATTTTTATAAGTTACCAGTAGTCACTGCATTTTCTAACCTCGGCTTATACTCGGGTCAATAAGTTTTCCCAATTTTTGTGGCAAAACTGGTGCCTCGGCTTATACTCGGGTCGGCTTATACTCGAGTATATACGGTAATTGTAATCAATATATTTTAGAATGGGCAAATTTAGAAGATTTTAAAAAGGATAATCTCAGATAGGATAATCTCAGAATATGTATGTTAAGATCAGGAAGAAACTGCTACAAGCTTAAGCTACTTCTAACATCCCACTAGATCTATATACTGTACCTTAAAATGCTTTTGGTGAGATGATTACAGGTTCAAATTCTTTTTTTAAATCTAATTTTAATCCTTCCCCCAAATCTTGGGTATCTCAGTTATGAAAAATGGTGTTGTGTTTCAAACACTATTGATTGTGGCTTAAAGTCAGCAGACCATCTATGGAAATTTAGTTGTTTTAAAACTAATTCCCTTTGTTTTTCCCCATTATCTAAACCAATTATCTGTGTTATGTTTATGTCCTATTTTCATTTTGACCTCTTCATTGCCATGTTAAATCCCAAATGTAAAAGCTGATCTTACTGCAATTTATGTCGATAAATTATTTAAAAATATACATTTGTCATGATTGCTAAATCCTCACACTAAATCATGGTAACTCTACTTATATGCTTATAAAACCTAATGCTATCCAAGAGTTTTAGACTAACTCAAGTTTCCCTTAAATTTCATTTTGTATGGGAGTCAAAGTCCAATTCATTTATAAGTACCATTACAGAGGAAGATCTAAAGACTTTTCTGGGACAATTTAATACAATTTCATGTTGGAATCTTTCTTCTAAAATTTTATTTCTTAAAGTTTATTTGACGGAGTAGTATATTCTGAGATTTCTTTTTCTGTATTTTTCTGTCAGCTTCTGTATATTGCTCTTTTTTATGCTGAATCTTGTATACTTGAGTGTTTGGAAGTTGACTGGATTTATAGAAAAGGATGCTGCTGCCCAGTGGTGGCATATTGCATTAGAATTACCTCTATTGTGGATATAAACCTGATTTTAAAAGGGACCATTACAGGGGCTGAATCAAACATTTAAAGAGCGCTTTGCAAAATATAGTAGCAAAAGTAAGGCCTCAGTCCCTGGCCTCTGAAGTGCTAAAGTCATACGTCCTTGAAATAGCTGTTCCAAAGACTGCCTCTGGCTGTTTGCATATGTGGGTGCAGGTACATCTGTGCCAGCAGTCCCAGTGGAAATTTCTGAATATGAATCCACAGCTGGTCAACAAGGAAATCAGCCTTCCAAGCTTTCGAAAGGAGACAGCTGTTTTTCTGCTTCAAGGAAATGCGCTTCGCTGGTGTTAGTGCATTTGTAAAACGCTTCTTTCACATGTGCTGTACAGCCTTAGGGAACTTTAATAAACTTCAACAAAGATCTTGCAATTTTTCTCTTTTTAAAAAAATATGATAAAGGTAGATGAGGCGATTCTTTCAGTAATCCCGCTTTTTACCTCCTGTGGCATTAACTGGAGCAGGAAACCTGGTATGTGGTATGGGCAGTTTTGCAATAAAACGCCTGGCTTGAAATAATGACTCAACAAAATAATTCTTGGGTGGGGGGAGGTTTCTCTGAAAACTTGCATATTTTTCTGAAGGTGGAAACTACATCATTTACTCACTGCTAGATTCCTATTACTGGTGTTATGAAAAAACTCATACTATGTTAGACTTAATAAATTTGTCTTGCTAAATAAAACTTATTCAAATATTCTAGGGTGATTCCCAGTAGGAAGCACCTGAGCTCAGTTTAAAAAGAAAAAAATATCTTTGCTGAAATACCAACACACACGCACACACACACAAAAGATTCAGATATTTGGTTAATAGGGATGTGCCAAAAATTTTGTTCATGAACCATTTCATACACATAATTAACAGATGGATGCAAAGTTTGGTCATCCATATAACAACATTTTGTATTTGAGGAACAAAGTTTTGTTCTGGGTAGGAGGAGAAATGGAGAAAGGGGGGGGGGGGCAGGGATGAACTGGGAAAATTGGTGGGTGGGCAAGACAAACCATGCCAACTATATGTGTTGCATTGAGACACCGAAAGTGATGAAATGGAGTTGCTGGGAATGCAGAGAGCAATCGGGGTGGATTATGGTAGCAATGACAGTTCAGCAGAACCTCCAGGATGCTGAGGTTTGGTTTGTGGGAAAAAAACAATTTGGCATTATGATGTAAGCTCCATTTCACTTAACTTCAGCAGTTAAGTTCACACCATCTGCCAAGGCTGAGTTCTTGACCATTTGAAGATGTGTAGATTTCAACTCCCAGAATTCCTCAATATTAGCTGAAAGCTGTCTCCATGCCAGGGAAATGAGAACCCTCTGTTGGATCATGTTAGTGCTATGTACAAAACAGTTGGGTTTGCAATATATAAACAAGCTAACAATGAATGTTTATATGTATTGAAATAGTACTATAATTTTAAGAGGTAGTGTTGCAAATTGCCATAAGAGGGAGCCAGAAAGCATGATTCTCTCTGTGTTCTGTTCTTTCTGCTGATTCACTGTGACTGATGTAGTAAGCTCTGTGTGTTTGATGAT
Organism: Erythrolamprus reginae; assembly: GCF_031021105.1. Lineage (NCBI taxonomy): Eukaryota > Metazoa > Chordata > Lepidosauria > Squamata > Dipsadidae > Erythrolamprus > Erythrolamprus reginae. The sequence continues at coordinate 82,395,643 of NC_091951.1, forward strand.
AGTTTGATGTATTTGCAAGCTGTGATGTATATCTGATATATAAGACAAAGACATGCTAGTAATATTATTGTATTGAGAGATATTGACTTTTAACTTGACTGCTATTTCTAAAGTAAACCCTATTTTATACACTTTAATGTATCTATCTTGTATGCTTTCTGGCTTCCTCTTATGGCAATTTGCATAAATAAATGTATGAATAATTACTCATATCTCCTGGATATCTGCTGGTATCCCATGTTTTTCTCTGTGCATGTCCTTGATAACTCAAGGGTTCTGCACATCAGACATCTCCCTTCTTGACATCACAAATGACACCATTTGACATCATTTTGGTGTAGCAACAATTACTGTAACTTGTTGCTTGTATCCTTAAGATTTTTATTAATATTGTTTCCTCATTGCTTATTTGACCCCTTTGACAATCATAAGTGTTGTGTACCTCATGATTCTTGATGAATGTATCTTTTTATCTTATGTACACTGAGAGCATTTGCAAAGACAAATTCTTTGTGTGTGCAATCACACTTAGCCAATAAAGAATTATATTCTGCAGAAATGAGAGGAGGCTGGCTCCACTGATATGGACATGCCCGTAGAGCAGCACCTTTCATTAGCAAACTAGAAATCAATCGCTGGGGCCCTCAAAGGTGTCTAAAACAAAGATGTAGTCTGGAGCAGCGTTTCCCAACCGAGACACGGTCAGGTGTGCTACGAAGCTAGGACCTAGAGAAGCTCCAGCTGGGCGGAGCGCTGCCGGTGCCGGACCGCCGTATCCGGCGTTCTCCTGCTGGGCCCCAAAGAAGGAAGGCGGGAAAAAGGAGGCAGGGGTGGGGAGGTGCGGCAGTAGGAGTAAAGGGAGCCGCGG
>NC_091951.1:82996710-83202454 GCF_031021105.1 Erythrolamprus reginae
ATTGCTTAATGAGTTTATAATGTTGGCTGAATGACTGCATTAAAAATATTTTCTTAATGCGCTGAAGATGAATAGTTTTAAGATCTATCCTAGGCCCTGATGTGTTCAACATTTTTATAAATGACTTGGATGTGGGAGTAGAGGGGAAACTAAAAATTCTGCAGATGACATATACCTGGGCAAGTGGATAATTACTTAGAGAAGATTCAAAGATAGAGACAAGCTTAAGAAGAGGGTAGCTTTTTGAACAGTTTGTTCTGGATAGCACTGTTCACACGTGACAGTGACAAACTAGAGCAAATGCAGAAGAGGGCCGCCAAGCTGGTGAGGATACTGGATAACAAGCCCCTGCAAGGAATATTTATACATTCAACCTATTAAAAAGTTGATTGGCATAAAAGACAATAGCTGAAGATAGCTGTCTTCAGATGTCCAAAGGACTGTCAGACAGAGAATAGAGTAGACTTAATCTTCATTGCCGCAAAAGAATAGTGGGTAAATATATGAGGAAGCAGCTTCAAGCTTGATGTCAAAAGAAGCTTCTCAACTGGACATGAAGTAGAACAAATTGCCACATGACTAGTTGATTTTTCCTTTTGCTTCTTGCAAAAGTTGGGTGGTCATTTGTAAGAGATTGCAATGTTGGACTAGATGGCTTTTAAAAACTCTTCCAATTCAGTGATATGAATTGGCATCAGAGCAGCTTACAATGGTTATTATTGGATTTGTATCATGTAATTATATTCAAACCATATATTTTGTAAGAATGTTGCTGTGCATTTACTGGTGATCATCCCAGCTGGAATTAAATGTTAATGGCCGCCTGCCTATTTCAGGCCTCATATTCTCAGCCACTGTATTCAACTCCACCAATGGCTCAAACTGAATTATAATCTTAATCTAGTACAAGTGAGTATCCTTTGTTCTGGCACACTTGTAGTCAAAACTGGGGCACCAAATTGGATCAATATTGTTTCTTCCTTAAGGTTATTGTACTAGCAAATGGACTTTTAAGTGAAGAAAAACATGTGGCCTGAATACTGTCCACAGAAAACTAGATTCTTATTTTCCACATGGTCAAACAAAGCTATTTATACTATAATTGAATACTGTATACAGTGTTCCCTCAATTTTCGCGGGGGATGCGTTCGGAGACCATCCGCGAAAGTCGAATTTCCGCAAAGTAGAGATACGGAAGTAAATACACTATTTTTGGCTATGAACAGTATCACAAGCCTTCCCTTAACACTTTAAACCCCTAAATTACCATTTCCCATTCCCTTAGCAACCATTTAGATTACTACTCACCATGTTTATTTATTAAAGTTTATTTTTTAAAAAAATCATTAAAAGCGGACGAAAGTTTGGTGATGACATATGACATCATCGGGCAGGAAAAACCATGGTATAGGGGAAAAAACCACAAAGTATTTTTTAATTAATATTTTTGAAAAACCGTGGTATAGACTTTTTGTGAAGTTCGAACCCGCGAAAATCGAGGGAACACTGTACATATTTCAGTGTCTACAAAACCCCCCCCCTTCATATTACATTTCTAATTGTGGAATATGGATTTTGATGCTTATGGGTGCAGTACTAGGATATTTTATTTATTTATTAATTGGACTTTTATGCCGCCCCTCTCTGAGGATAATGCTAGACCTCTGCTCATCCTTACACCAGGAATGAGACAGCAGTGGATTGCACTGGTTTGGCTCGGTTCTATGAACTGGTAGCAGCAGCAGTGCGAGGCTCTGTGCACCTGCCTGGGAAACTTCTGCACATGTGCAGAAGCATTGCGCATGTGTGAACCAGTAGCAATGGGATATAGAAGTCATACTGGATTGATAGATTATAATATTTGATTGCACTTGGAGATATGCAACTGAATTGGCAGTTATAAAACCCAACATTTTAGAACTTTTGTGGAGAGATTCCCTAAACCAAATCCTATTAAATCAGCTCTGTTTTATATATGTGGGGAGTCCCCACCCCCCAACATCTGCTACAGAATAAAGGCAATTAAACTCTGGATGAGCAAGATTAGCTAATTTAATATGACCTTGAAGTGAACTGTATTAAGCATTCTCTTTGAACATAATATGAAAACTAATCATTTTAAAAGCATCCATCCTTGTGACACACAAAGGGAAAAAAGTGTCCTTTTTTAAAACTGCCGGATTATATAAACTGTTGGAAATGTTGCAACTAAGGATTTAATTTATTTCTGTGGAGTTTGTTTTTCATGTTTTGGCAACATTCCTGCTGTGAACTTTAATTTTGGATACAGATTTGGTTTGAATTTTCTTTTGTCTTTTTAGATAATGTGCATTTAAATGGGAGTTACAATGGGAGTTACAATGAAAACATACATTTGTATTTAAGATTTTTCTTTTTTGAATTTTAAAATAATCTCACACCCAGACAAAATTGAATTTTAAATTTTTGGTGGCACATGAATGGATCAACTTTCTTTTGGGAAGGTATAAAACTGACAATAACTATTTCTATATTTTGTCAATGTCATTCAAATTGCAGGGGAAAAACATATTAAAATGCAAGTAAATAATCTGACAATATTGATATCATATATAACATAAGAAGTAAACAAAGTGTATGTCAAGACTAAAAATATACAATAGTAAAAAGTTACAAGGCATAAAGTGAATTTATATGTCAAATTTTCTCATAAAAGCAAAAGGTTATTGAAATATCCAGAATTATGGACCAATCAACCTCTGACTCACTATTTGATGAGCAAACATACCAACAAGTTAGAGGATCACCATTTTCAAAATTCATAGCAGTGATTCTAATGCAGTGTCTATAAAGATATATACATAACACTCATGCATACAACTAGTAAAAGTAGGGATCCAGTATGTAGATGTCATGTTTGTCATAATAAAAAAGAACAACTAGAGAAATTAGGTGAAACAATCAAAAACATCTCCAAAGGAATAAAATTCACAAAAGAAGAAGAAAAGAACATACAACTGTTCCTGGACATCCTTATAAGGGTCCGGAAAAGTGTTGGTAATGACCTTTAAAGCCCTACATGGCATTGGGCCAGAATACATCCGGAACCACCTTCTACCGCACGAATCCCAGTGGCCGATAAGGTCCCACAGAGTTGGCCTTCTCCAGGTCCTGTCGACCAAACAATGTCGTTTGGCGGGCCCCAGGGGAAGAGCCTTCTCTGTGGCGGCCCCGGCCCTCTGGAACCAACTCCCCCCAGAGATTAGAACGGCCCCCACCCTCCTTGTCTTTCGTAAATTACTTAAGACCCACCTTTGTCGCCAGGCATGTGGGAGTTAAGTTATCCTTTCCCCCTAGGCTGTTACAAGTTATGCATGGTATGTTTGTGTGTATGTTTGGTTTTTTATAATAAGGGTTTTTTAGTTGTTTTTATTAATTGGATTGTTCATGTTGTTTTTATTAATTGGATTGTTCATGTTGTTTTACCACTGTTGTTAGCCGCCCCGAGTCTGTGGAGAGGGGTGGCATACAAATCCAATAAATAATAATAATATTAATAATAATAATATAATAATAATAATAACAACATGGGCAAAGGAAATGGCAACAAATTAGAAAGACAAATCTTATTGAAAAGGCAACACACTAATCAAATGTTCCACTACCAATAAATCAACTTCCATAGGAGAAGTTGTATCAGAGGAGCACAAATGCATCGTAGCAATCCAGAACACCAGAAAAAGAAAACAGTCCATCTATATAGTATTTTTCAACAAAAAGTTAGTAATAAGTGTCCGACCGTGCAAACCCGTGATAGCACAACTAAACCAAGTTATGAAAAGGTAACACTACCATACATCAAAACCAGCTCAGAAACAACCAACAGGCTATTGCAACCATATGCCATCACTCTTAACATGCAAATCAACTAAAGCTTCCCCAAACATCTTAAACCAAAAGATCCTGTAGCCCAAGAAGAAAAAAAAAACAGTATCCAACCTTCTGCGCACCAGGGACTGGTTCTGAGGAGAGAGGTTTTTCTGCAGACTAACGGGTGTCTAGTTTTGCAGGCTGCCTGAATCCCGTAGATGGGGCTTTCACATTGTGCTAGTTCATTGACCAGAGGATGAGGATCCCTATTTTACAGCTTATAGCAGTGATGGCGAACCTTTTAGACACTGAGTGCCCAAACTACGTCCATGCATGCCCAAACTGAAAGGTGTGTGGATGTGCACATGTACATGCACAGACACGTGTGCACTCATGCATGAACGCTTGTGTGCACATGTGTGAACTCACCTGCATGTATGAACATTTACATGCATGGACATATGCGCATGTGCAGCAGAGACCTAAAGACTAGCTGGCCAGTGGGAGGCAGGGCATCCCAACACCGGCATCATGGCAAGAGGTAAGATCTTTTTCTTTTGAGACCGTCTGTTTCATCATTTGCAGCGAAACAGAAGCTTACAAAAGAAATGCCACGGAGATCTGACCTGGGACGATGGGTCATGTGCCAGCAGAAAGGGCACTGTGTGCCACCTCTGGTACGCACGCATAGGTTTGCCATCATAGATACATAACATGAGACTGTTAACAATATGTAGAATAGACAGCAGAAGGCTAACAGAACACATCCATGAATAGCAACTAGTTTTTAGAAAACACAAGAAAAACTTGTTAGTTGCACAAGACATGGACAAATTAAATTATAGTTTCAAATGGGAAACTAAGCATCCTAGACCAAGCTAAATTGAAAAACACTAGGGAATCCCTAGAAGCTTGGCATTCAGACAGATCAACCATCAACAGGCAGATAGAGATAAACCATGTTTGCACACACTGTACCTTGTATATACACTTTGTCTATTCAAAACAGACAATAAAAAGTTGTAAAGGATAATAAATCCTATTTGCCCACAATCAATAGCCAGATAAGTAGGAATTAACTTTAGGAGTAACACCAGACAAACCATCAAGCAGGAAACAGCAGCCTATCAAGAAAAAACATATACTGTACTCCCAACTCATCATATATAAACGAGAGCAAATCCCACTCCCTTGTAGCACTGATAATATTTCCTACTTGGGTACTGAAATGTTTGTAAGAAAACAACCAAGCTCAGAGAGCACCAAGGAGTCCACTCCACAGTTCAACTCTACAAATACTCTCTTCTATTGATGAATGATGTATAGTGTATCAGTGGATTGTGATGGATCTGAGTCAGTGTGGGTTTCCCCCGCTTGCTCATTCTGATGAGTCAGTATAAAAATTGGTTAGATATTCCCTCTGATTTTGCTTTTGTTGTAGTTTGCAAGGAGCAGCGTAAGGCTTCCCTTATTTTTAGAAACATAGAAACATAGAAGACTGATGGCAGAAAAAGACCTCATGGTCCATCTAGTCTGCCCTTATACTATTTCCTGTATTTTATCTTAAGATGGATATATGTTTATCCCAGGCATGTTTAAATTCAGTTACTGTGGATTTACCAACCACGTCTGCTGGAAGTTTGTTCCAAGGATCTACTACTCTTTCAGTGAAATAATATTTCCTCACGTTGCTTTTGATCTTTCCCCCAACTAACTTCAGATTGTGTCCCCTTGTTCTTGTGTTCACTTTCCTATTAAAAACACTTCCCTCCTGAACCTTATTTAACCCTTTAACATATTTAAATGTTTCGATCATGTCCCCCCTTTTCCTTCTGTCCTCCAGACTATACAGATTGACTTCATTAAGTCTTTCCTGATACGTTTTATGCTTTCTCCTCCTATCAGCTTTCTGAGCTGCAGCCGGCGCTTGCATCTTGCAGTCTCATGGTCCCAGTGCATCTCACAAAGCAATTTCATTGCTGTACTTTAATTGAACTCAGACTTACTGACAGTGTGGGGGACACAGGGCATTTACTAAACCATAAAATCCAATCTGCTTATTTTGCACAAGGCTCTTGTGTCTCATTATCCCGGTCATACAAATTTTCTTTCCCAGGAAAACACGAGTCACAGTTAAAAATTCACATTGCATTTTAAGAGCACCCACTCAAACAATGTCTTCCTTTTTCGGTTACCTTTTGTTTTCCAATGCAGACAGCCCATCGCGGGGCTCTTTTCTCATCCTTTTGGCCGTAAGACTTCAAGACTCACTGAGTGGAGCCATGCTGTCTTCATTTTGTCATAGTTTTGTGGCTCAGTACATAATGTCAGCTTTTGTTTCCTAAGTATGTGCCTTGCACTTCAATAAACACTGAAATGAATCCATTCTTTAGGTCTCCTGGAAGCATCCAGCGTGGATGCCTGTTTCCCCTCCATTATTGGACAGTTGAAAAAGAATTCTTAGCTTTATGCTTGCCTGGACTAGCATCTCTGACAGCTCATCTTCTTTACTGCTGAAAATAATGAATGTACGTTAATCAAAATTCTGAAGGTTCCTCGGTGTCTTATATCGTTTTGTCCATTTGTATCAGTATGAGATGTCTTGAAAAATATTTGAGATAGTAATTGTAAGCTAATTAATTGTAAAGTGGTACCTCTACCTACAAACGCCTCTACTTATGAACTTTTCTAGATAAAAGGGTGTTCAAGATTATTTTGCCTCTTCTCAAGAACCATTTTCACTTACAAACCCGAGCCTTCGAAACTGTAACTGGAAAAGGTAGGGAGAAGCCTCCATGGATCCTCTCTAGGAATCTCCTGGGAGGAAACAGGGCCGGAAAAGGCAGGAAGAAGTCTCTGTGGGGCCTCTCTAGGAATCTCCTGGGAGGAAACAGGCCCGGAAAAGGCAGGGAGAAGTCTCTGTGGGGCCTCTCTAGGAATCTCCTGGGAGAAAACAGGGCCTCCACCCTCCCTGTGGTTTCCCCAATCGCACACATTATTTGCTTTTACATTGATTCCTATGGGAAAAATTGCTTCTTACAAACATTTCTACTTAAGAACCTGGTCATGGAACGAATTAAGTTCGTAAGTAGAGGTACTACTGTATTCGGTTTGTTATTGTCAGCTGAAGGGAATACAGGTATCTCTCAACTTACCACCATTCATTTAGCTACTGTTTGAAGTCACAACAGCACTGAAAAAAGTGACTTACAATCAATCTTGGCACTTAGCAACCATTACAACATCTCCACAGTGATCGCAATTTGAGGACTTGGAAACTGGCAGATAATTTCAATGGTTGCAACGTTCTGGGGTCTTGTGTTCGCTATTTGCAACCTTCCCAGCTGGCTTCTGACAAGCAGAGTCAATGGGAGAAGCCAGATTTGCTTAACAACCACATAATTCACTTAACATCTGCTTGTGTATTAAGCTGGTGATTTGCTGATCAGCCATGGTGGAAAAAAATCATAAAATCAGCTGTGATTTACTTAACAACTGTCTTACTTAGCAACATAAATTCTGTCCCCAATTGTGGTCATGTTGACAATTGGCTGTACATTGTACCTGTACAATGTTTTAATCTGTTTAGTTTTATTATTTTAATGTGATTTTAAATGTTTTTGTTTTTAATTTTAATTGGGAATACTCAGTTGGAAGATGTGAGGCTATATGGATGTTTTAAATAAACCCATCAATAGTACCATTTATGTACTTTTATATTCTTCATGGTGGTGAACTATCTGGAAGGCCCGTGGCAAAACCTACACAGGAAAAGAATTTTGCCTGCGAGGTGAAGTAGATTCTTGAGTGTGGTGAATGGGAAGTTTTCCTTTTCCTGCCACCTTCGTTTAATGAGGTGTCTTGTCTTGTGTGATGTGCAGAAAGCACGGCTTTCATTCTTTCTGTGATTGCAGCGATAAGTTCTTGAATGACTTTCAGGGCTTTATCAGATTTCATTTCTCAAGGCATGTGGACAGACCAGTCTTTCCACATAACAGATTCTTTTTTCCAATCCTGCTCTTGTATTTCTAACAGTTGAGTTCTGTTCTTTTTTGGGACTTAGTACCTTGAACCTTAACAATAAATTATATGCATTTGTTTACAAAACTGCATTGGAACAGAAAAATGGCAGTACGTGATTTTTTCCTCCTGATAGCTGAGAAAAATATGTGAGTTAGAATCTTTATGTTGATCTCCAAAAACTTTGGGATAGTTTTGAACAAGATTTCCCCTCACTTATTTCACCCATATGTCACACTGACTTAGAAGGTGTGCTCTTGAAATGAAATGTGTTAAAACGTATTTGTTGGGTTTGCAAAACAATTTCAAACTGAATTTTACAATGATAATTTTGAGGTTTTTTATTGCTCATTCTGATGTGTATATATTATGTACCAGCCGCCCTAAACTCACAGTTGAGCCCAAAATTTATGTTGCAAAATGAAAAATTCATCAGGTGAGTTTTACCCAATTTAAGGACTTTTCTTGCCACATTTTAAAGCAAATCACTGTAGTTGTCAAATTAGTAACACCAATGTTAAGGGAATCTGGTTTCCCCATTGATTTTATTGGTCATAAGGTTGCAAAGGATGATCACATAACCTGGGGCATTGTAACTAACATAAATATCAACCAATTGCCAAGCGTCTAAATTTTGATCAGATGACCATGGGGATGCTGCAGTGGATATAAGTGTGAAAAATAGTCATAAGTAACTTTTTTAGTGCCGTAACTTTGAACAGTCACAAAATGAACTATCGTAAATTGAGGGTTACCTGTATTGCCTCTTCTGGAAAAGGTTGGTGCTGACATATCTCACCATTTTGCACACACCCCATGTGTTCAACTGCAACTTGCATTGTGTCACCCAACCTGGCCATGACAGGAGTTGTAACTTTTTGTATCTGGAGGATTCATTCGTCTCTGTTTCCACAGGCAAAATATCTTTGTCAGACTTGCTTGCCAAGAATTGCTTGTTTGGAAATTCTAAACTTTCTGTGCTTTAATGTACTATAAATTATAATCCTGCCCATTTGATTACCCACCCCAGTTCTTCTCTTTATATTATTCTTTTTATGCTTGTATACCATAGTTGCCCAGAGTCACTTGGTGAACGAGATACGCAGCATGTTAATGCAATTAATAATATAAGCTAATGAGAGTGTATATCAGCATTCTTATTTCAAGGAATTGCCAAAAGTCTTCACCGTGGGAATGTGGTTTGAGTGCATTTTCCAGTTTCTGTTGACAGCCTTAGTTTTTAGATTGAGTCTTTCAGTCTCTAGAACCGGGATCCCCAAAATTGTCAACCCAAGAATTCTGTGAGTTGAAGTCCACAAGTCTTAAAGTTGCCAAGTTTGATGAACTCTGCTATAGAAGCTCATGCAGTTCATCTTAAGAATGTCTTTCACTTATTTTGCGGTGGACAATTTGCTCTTTTGGAAGTGGTCTTTTCCTTCTGAGACCAAAACATTGACCCAAACACCAGAGAAATAATGCCTTCTTTTGTACAACTCAAAGACAGCTACTATTGAGGATTTATTAATTGATTGGGTTTAAAGCAAGTACAGTATTTATATTTATATACTGTAATGGAAAACTGCTATCTGTTGTGGAAAACTGCTATCTGTTGTGGAGGAACAAAACCTCTCAATTTTTAGTTGCAATAAAGCACTTCATTTGTTTTTACCTCCTCTCTTGTTAAAAAATAAAAAGCTTTCCCTTTACATCTCATGGCTTTAGGAATCCAGAATTGTTCCCCATAGGTTTGACAACTTCTCTTGTCTTGCCTTCACTTGATTTGCATGCTGATGAATGAAGAGTTTGTGCCTGAAGTGAGATGGTGATGTATATGCAAAACAGCCAGCAGCTGTTCCTAAAGAATGCATGTTTATTTTTCTCCTTGTGATGTGAGTATATATGTTAAATGTTTATAGCTGGAATTTTAAAATTAAGGGAGACCAGGATAGATCTATTTCGGCCTTATATATATATGTGTGTGTGTGTGTGTGTGTGTGTGTGTGTGTGTGTGTGTGTGTGTACATATCTATGTATGAGGGAGAGGCAAAAAGGAAGCAGTATGCTCCTCCCATATTTGAGTATACCAGAGTGATTTTCCTGGTACAAGCTGAGACACAGGAGAACCTGTGGCCTAGAGGTTAAAAGCTACTGTCTTATGGCAGACTGCCCAGGTTCAAATCCCGGTAAGGGTATGGATAGCTGATGAGATCTAAGTAGCTTGAAATAGATCTGTATTATTCTCCATCCTGGGGTGGAACCAACCTTCCCAATGGGTTATTCTTGACCAATCATCTTGAAAATTGAGTCAGTCAATTTGAATACTTGCTTGGATCAGCCCCAGATCTGACTCTATCCTTCAAGAGGAAAGTTTTGTCTGGCATCCTTCCTACGTTTTAACTATTCCTTATACTTTTGCTTTCTCTTTTGAGTCTGTCTCTAGATTACCTTCAATCTCTCTCTACCCTTTTGTATACTTAGAGTTTTTCTTTTACTGTATAGGTGAAACTCAAAAAATTAGAATATTGTGCAAACATTCATTTATTTCAGTAATGAAACTTAAAGGGTAAACCTTAATAGAAGAGTATTATAACCTTAATACTCATACCATGCAAGGCAAGATAGTTCAAGCCATAATTTGTCATAATTGTGATGATTATGAGGTACAGCTCATGAAACCCAGGAGGTACATATCCAAACTCAGAAAATTAGAATATTACATGTGATCAATAAAACAAAGATTGTACATAGAACAATATTGGGCCTCTGAAAATTATAAGCATGCATATGTACTTAGCACTTAATTTGGGCCCCTTTAGTAGCAATTACTACCTCAATGTGGCGTCGCATGGCTGCTATCAGCTTGTGGCACTGCTGAGATGTTATGGAAGACCACGATGCAGCACTAAGAAGGTTGACTGGTAGGCTGATACCCATATTGAAAGGGAAGATTTGGTCTCCTTTTTTATGACATATTTTTGGAAACAGTTTCATCTTAATCCTTGATTAACCGAAATGTTCTGATTGCTGGTTTTGGTTTTAGCACCTCAAAAAATTGTGAATTTTTATGTGATGGTATCTCAGTACAGTATTTTATATTTTTGCTTACCTGGTTTAACTTTTGTGAAAGGTGGTAGCTGGCCTTTATTTATGCTAGAGCAGGATGATCAACATTGGGGACTGAGGGTAGTAATGTGTAATATGACATTTTAACCCCACATTAGTGATTATGTGATTTTTCCTGATGCAAACTGATCAAAACTGATGCTGCAGTTTCAATAAAACTAAACATTACTTCACATAAACTGCTGGAGCGGTGGTGATGCAGTGCAGAGGTTGTTTGCAATTTTTTTTACTACCAAAATAAGCATGGCTTATTTTGTGGCCATGGCTTGATGGTCATGTGATGATGGTCATGCCTTCATGGTCATGAGACTGGGTGGGAGCGGTTTGGCAGTTATGTGACTGGCTCGGAATGGCTTTGCGGTCATGTGACTCACTGGGGTTTATACAGAAGAATTTTTTTAAAAAAGATGGTGATGCCCTCGGACCGACACCAACCAAACTGTATCCATATCCCATTGTGATATCATGCAGTGATGGACATGCCTTCATGGTCATATGACTGAGAGTTTGGCAGTCATATGACTGGATGGGAGTAGCTCTGCGGTCATGTGACTCAATGGGGATTATGTGGAAGAAATTTTTTAAAAGAATCAATTTTTTTTTAAAAAAAAGATGGCAATGCCCTCAGACTGACACCAACCAAATTGTATCCATTATGCCATTGTGATGTCACCAGCAACCTGGTCCAAACTGGGAGGAACCACCTCTGGTGCAGTGGTTAGAATGCAGTAGTGCAGGCTACTTTTGCTGCCTGCCAGCTGCCTGCAGTGTGATAGTTTAAATCTCACTGACTTAAGGTTGACTCAGCCTTCCAACCTTCCCAGGTCAGTAAAATAAAGACCCAGATTGTAGGGGGCAATAGGTTGACTCTGTAAACCATTTAGAGAGGGCTGTAAAGCACTGTGAAACGGTATATAAATCTAAGTGCTATTCCTATTGCTGTCAGGAGCAAAAAAAACCCAGGAAGAAATGAGTAAAAATTTATTCTATTCTAACTGTTTACAAAAATCTGAGCTACTAATGGTGAAGGCAAATTGGCAATAGATTAGAATCAACAGAATTCAAGGAGGGCTGGATTTATATTCTTGTGGGTGCAAAGGGATTCCAAACTGGTGACGTGCTTGACACTTCCCTCAGGCTCAGTCATCTCCTATATGTGCTGTGCAAGTCAAATACTTCAAACTTCCTGAAAAACCCACACAACTGAAAACAGCTGTTTTTTTTAAATGGCATGTTTGTTCCACTTCATCCAGAATTCTTGGCCATCATAGTGCACATTCTTCAAAGGACGCTGATGGAGGGGGTTAGATGATAAGGCTTTTGCACAATGTAACAACTATTTGGAAGAAATGCTTTAGTCTTGCACTATTCTGAAGAAAACCCCAAGTCATTTAATTTTAAACATTATATTCTCCCTCATGGTGGGTATAGCAGCTATGTATGGGTTGATCCTGTCTGCTCATTGATTGGACTGAGCCTGCTAAAGTTTCTTGTGATGTCATTGTTGTTATTCCTTCCCCAGTTTTGTTCTTCAGTTGCTTGGAGTTGAACACTAGCGCTATAGCTCTCTATCTATCCAAACTGTTGGTGTTTTGAGAAACAATGTGACTTCGTTTCATCTCCCAGTTGTGAGTCCGTTCCATCTGGCCTGATTGAGAGGTGTTTGTTCTTTGCTGGAACTGGCTTTGCTGGGGAGTGGGGCGGAGGAACAGAAGCCTCTGCCCAGCTCCCTGCAAGACTTTTCCTTCCTTCCTTTTCATTACTCACTTCCTGAGGGCTCTCAGTAGGCCACACAAAGCATACTGTGAGGTCAGCTTCTAACAGAGCAGATCAGAACGCATTTGCTTTGGCTTTTGAATATCAAAGCCAGTTCTTTTCAGGCATTAGCTTCTCTAACTAAGCTCATTCGTCTTAATAAGCCCAGAATTTTGTTTTATTAACATTAACGGAGCTTAGCCAGTGCCTATCCTATCTCCTTCCTTCCTCCTCTGCTCCCGTGGCGAATGGTTGCCATTTTGAATAACAGTGAGGCAAAATGGTGTTGGATTTCAATATAGTGCCCTGGGCCAGGGTCCATTCTAGAAAGCTTTTTATTTTTATTGCCTTTACAGAAATCAGGCAGGGGGACGTCAGCAGTTTGGATTCAGGTCCCCCCATTAGTGCTAGCAAGCCTCAATTGGTGGCAATCCCCAGCTGTGATAGAGGGCTCCCTTTTCTGGAAACTGGAGCAGGCGGTCCTGATGACAGATGCCAGTCTGTGTGGATGGGGTGCCCAACTGGATTCTTCCATGTCCCAAGGACAATGGTCTGCAACAGAGAGCAAGCTCAACATCAACATACTAGTTTAGTTTATTAGATTTGTATGCCACCCCTCTCCGAAGACTCGGGGCGGCTCACAGCAAAGCAATAATACAATACATTACAAATCTAACAATAAAAAATTAGATCCATTTAAAAGACATTAATAACATAATAAAACCTCTAGTTATGCAGTCACACACATTCAACCTAATCTATCATGCAGTAAGGCCAAAAATATAATAAAAAGGGGAAAGATGGTAATTATCCCCATGCCTGGCGACAAAAGTGGGTCTTGAGCATTTTACGGAAGGCGAGGAGGGTGGGGGCTATTCGAATCTCTGGAGGGAGTTGATTCCAGAGGGCCGGGACCGCCACAGAGAAGGCTCTTCCCCTGGGTCCCGCCAGCCGACATTGTTTGGTCGACGGGACCTGGAGAAGGCCAACTCTGTGGGACCTTATCGTCCCCTGGGATTCATGCGGCAGGAGGCGGTCTCGGAGATATTCTGGTCCGATGCCACGAGCTGAAGATGCCACGTCCTGATCAGAACTGACACATTACTGCAAAAGACCATATGAACTGACAGGTCACAAGGTCCAAGACACTGGTGTCAGTGGTACAGGAAATCAATTCTTGGGGAGAACGTTTTCTTCTCTCACTCCGAGCAAATCACATCTCTGGCACAGACAATGTCCAGGCCTATTTTCTGAGTTGGTCACATCTCAATCAGGCGGAATGGAGGCTTCATCTGGAGATGTTTGATAAAATAGCACAGACATTCGACAGATCGATGGTGGACCTGTTTCCCAACCCCCTCAATGCACAAACCAGTCAATATTTCACAAGGTTTGCCTCCCCGGAGGTGTTGGGCATGGATGCCATTTAGTCATCATGACTCTACTCCTTTCCCTCACTTCTGCTCATCCCCCAAGTCATTTGAAAAGTCTTGAAGGAGGAAGTGGAGGTAATCCTCATTGCTCTGTTCTGACCATGCAGATCATAGTTTGAAGATCTTCAGTCCCTCTCAGTATCCCACCATTGAGACAGTCCCACTCAGCCAGGGATCACTCTTCCATCCGAAATCCCAAAGGCTCAAACTGACTGCTTGGCATTTGAAATGGTCTCACTGAGAGGGGATAGCACCCTAATAAGGATCATTGTGACCACACAGTCCTCCAATCAGCCCTCTACAGCTAGGATCTACCATGCTACCTGGATTGCATTTTGCAAGTGCTGCAACAATTTAGACTTGATGCCATCTGATACCACCATCTTTTCAGGGGGGCAGTATGGTTCCTTGTCACAGCCCCCTCACATCAAGTGATTCCTGGGGGCAGTGAGTGACCTTGTTTTCTCCACCAGTCATCCACAGATATCCAACCTGGGATCTACCAAAGGTCCTATGGTCTTTCACGGAATCTCCTTATGAACCACTCCATGAGTCCTCATTGTCTCATCTTATGTGCAAGGTAGCGCTTTTGGTCACGATCATGTTGGCCAAACAAGTTTCTAAACTGGCAGCCTTATCTGTGCAGGTGGAGTTGTGCATCTTTTACGCAGATAAGGTGGTGTTGCGCTTAGACCCCAGCTTCCTAGGGTCAACACAACCTTCCATAAATCTCAGGACATTATTCTGCTGACCTTTTGTGCCTGTCTGGTTCATCTCAAGGAGAAACACTGCTATACACTGGACATCAAGTGCACAGAATCCTTTTGGGGATTGGAAGCCTTGTTTGTCTCCTTTCAATCAGCATCAATGGGTCGCAGGTATCTCCTTCCATTGTAAGTAGGTAGATTCAGTCTACCATTGCTAGGGCCTATGAATAGCAAGCTAGAAGGGCACCTTCCAGGATAACTGCCCATTTGACCAGGAGCGTGGCCACTATGGTATCATGGGCTACCCAAGGGTCCCTGGAGGAAGTTTGCCGAGGGGCGATCTGAGCTTCACCATCTCCTTTTGTTGGACACTATAAAAAATATCTTATGCCTCTATGGAGGCATTCTTCGGCCAGAGGGTTTTGCAGCAGATCATCAGAGATTGAGACCTCGCCAACCATTCCACCTCTCCCATCTTTTTTTCTTTGGCTCGGGTATGTCCCATACCTGGCTATATCCACGATGAGGGAGAAGTGGTGTTGGTCCTACTTGATATGCCTCTTCTACGATGGTGGATATAGCAGCCAGATCCCCCTGATTTGGTGTTTTCTTCAGTTGGCCTCAGCTGCTCTTTGGTTGATGGTTTCAGTTTGGCTATAGCACTATAGAGGATCTTACTAAGGTACTTTATCCGAAACTGGGGAAGGAATAGCAACAATGACATCACAAGAAGCTTTGGCAGGTTCAGTCTAATAAACGAGCAGACAGGATTAACATGGCTGCTATATCTACCATTGTAGAAAAGGCATATCAAGTAGGACCAACGCCCCTTTTCTTGAGGATGGTCCAAAGCTCTCAGTTATTATGAAATTTTTAACAGATCTACTGAATTATACCCATGAACGACTGCTAGGCAGTTCACTGATCTGAACACTCTTCTCTGCTACATAATTACACCATGCTATTGATGTACTTATTCCATTAATAACTGGGTAAATAAGTATTGACTTTATGAAAAGTTTGCTTGTATTGTTTATATTGTTAATACTATTTTTAAATGTGTACTGCAGTGATGTCATACAATTAGAATGATTAAACAATAAAATATAATTTCAGATTAGGAAAAGGACACCATATTTCAACAGAATAGTCCTATTAAATACTTAACAAGCCTCTAGAGTTGTGTAACTGAATAGGAAAATTAATCCAATTAAAGTGGTCATTTATTAAGTGTGATAAGAATGTTCAAATAAAAGTACTGTATACTGCACGAGTCAAAAAGAGGGCGGGGAAAATATTTACTGACCCCTCGCATCCTGGATACATACTGTTTCAACTCCTACCCTCAAAACGTCGCTACAGAGCACTGCACACCAAGAAAAATAGACACAAGAACAGTTTTTTCCCAAACGCCATCACTCTACTAAACAAATAATTCCCTCAACACTGTCAGACTTTTTACTAAATCTGCACTTCTCTTCTACTAGTTTTTCTCATCATTCCTATCATCCTTTTCATCCCACTTAGGACTGTATGACTGTCACTTGTTGCTTGTATCCTAAGATTTTTATTAATATTGATTGTTTCTTCATTGTTTCTTTGAGCCCTATGACAATCATTGAGTGTTGTACCACATGATTCTTGACAAATGTATCTTTTTCTTTTATGTACGTTGAGAGCATATGCACCAAGACAAATTCCTTGTGTGTCCAATCACACTTGGCCAATAAAAATTCTATTCTATTCTATTCTATTCTATTCTATAATGGGATAGAGACATACTTTTCAAGACACTTTGTAACAGTTGAGAAAAACATGTATTAAAAAGGAGCACAAAATAACAACAACAACCACAATAATAATAATAATAATAATAATAATAATAATAATAATAATAATAAGTCGGCATTTTGCTGATCAAGGAAACAGCTTTTCTTCCAGATTTGCTTTGTGGCATGGCAATGCAAGCAATCTGCTTGTGGTACTGTTATTCTGATAATGCATGATTATTAAAGAAATTGCAATTGTTTGTGAATAAGGACTTGTGAATTTGGAGCAAATGAGACGCAATTGCATGCCAAGTCCCTCTTGATTTTGTGACTCCCTGCCAGAGAACAGATTGTGGATTTCTTTTCAGGATTTCTTTTGTGTAGAACATGTTAAAGTGTGTGCATAATTTCAAATGCAAATGGACACCTTGGTTGATAGTGGGGATGGCAGAGAAGCAGTTCTTTGAAGATATTTAGAAAGATGACAAGAAGACACATGACCAAAGTACTGTGTTTCCCCGAAAATATGACCTACACAGAAAGTAGGTCTTACCTTGATTTTTACACGTGCGCTCAAAATAAGCCCTAATTAAGACCTCGCCCACTCCAGGGTGCATAGCAGGGGTGAAATCTAGCAGGTTCTGATAGATTCTGGAGAACTGGTAGCAGAAATTTTGAGTAGGAGAACTGACAAATATCCAGAGTTGGGTGGGAATGAAGATTTTTGCAATATCGTTCCCCCAGGAGTGGGGTGGTGGGATAGGGATTTTGCATTATCCTTCCCCTGGAGTGGGGTGGTAATGGAGATTTTGCAGTATCCTTCCCGTGCCCCGCCCACCAAGCCACACCACACCCACCATGCCAAACCCACAGAATAAGTAGTAAAAAAAAATTATTTCACCACTAGTGCACAGGTCAAAATTAGGGTGGGGATAAGGGGGTGGAGTGCCCCACTAGTTACCTTTGGTCAGTTAAAGCCAGGCCTTGCACACCTCAGCTCATTTCTTCTGCAGCTGGCAAAAAGCTAAAAGCCTTTGCAGCTGATAATAGAGCTCCGGATCGATCCCGAACTCTGTTATCGGCTAGAAAAGCCTTCAGGAAAGCTTTGCTAGCATTGCTGGACGAAGAAGTTCCTGAAGGCCTCTGACAGAGAAAAGGAGGCCAAGGGTGGCACGTGCAATTGAGGTGAGTCAGTGGATGACACCCCCACCCCAAATAAGACCTGGTGCCTTTTTTGTGGGGTGAAAAATATAAGACAGGGCCTTATTTTCAGGGAAACACAGTAGATTCTTGGGTGAGTTGCAAATCAAGCTTTAAAAAGAGTTAGCCTTACATTGCTTTAGCTGCTAGGATATCAGTTCCAGTGTTGTTAGTTACTTACGGTACAATGAGAAGTTGAAAGTCATCCAGAAGGAGGCATTGGATATCAGCGTTCATATGGTTGCCAAAAACCAGCATGGATGTGTCAAAGTTTTATCAGCAGTCAAACTTGACTTGAAGGATGCTTCCATTTTATAGTGATTGGTGCTTTAAAGATGTATCTTTTGTTTTAAATGCTGTGGATCAGAAGGGCTCATTGTACTAAAGCATTGGGCTGTTATTATGAAAACTCCTCCCCTTTTGTATCTGCATGGTGACATTAGCCATCTGTCCAAAAGGAATGAAGCTTATGGGGTTGCTGGACAATATAAATTTCATCCAAATGATGAAAGCAGGCAGGAGCCTTCCTATGGCCCTGTGTGCAGCCTTCAGAAATGATTTGGAAGGAGAGCTTTGAAGCTCAGTAAATCTCTGTTAATCATTAAAGTAGCCTAACTTTTTTGAAACCTTTAAAAAGGGGTACAATTAGTTTTAGGGCTAGATTTATTATTAATATGTGGATTGTCTAAATCAGGGATATTTTTTCCCCTGTTGGTATGTTGTGGCAGCTACATAATGAAATGTACCAAAGGGCTTCACTTTGCAGAGATTTGAAACTCTTATTCCAGATGTTTACAAAGTATACAAAGACCCATTCTTTTTTATATAGTTGTACCCAAATTGGAGTACCCTTGTATGCTGAACATCCAGTTATGGAATATAGTTTGCAGAGAGGTATTCTTGAGAATTATTTTCACTTGGTACGAAGGAAAGCCCATTTTATTTTCTTAAATCTTTTCATTCCTGAAACGTAATTGCATTTTCATTTCTGTGCAATTTTTAGTTTCACGGTATTGTTTGTTTAATCATCAGTTTTCTGATGCTTTTATGAGTTAGGGATTTTTGCACATGATGTGTGAATGTATTTGTTATGGAATGACTGATCCATTTATAAATAAAATAACAGTACTAAATTTAATCATGACTCATTTTTTTAAAATGCAGACTATGAATAAAAATGGAGCCATCAGATATGAGAAAATAACAATCTAGTCTTTGCCACAAGCAATTATTATAGTTACTGTTCCACTTCAAAAATAGCATTATTTTGTTCTGGCATATTGTCAGGGAGGCTTGAATCAATAAACCTCAGGCTGTCTGTGCCATTTTAATATCTCCAGAATGCCCATGACTAATTAAAATACAATTGTTCTGGAGTTTTTATTAGTTGTGTACTCTATCAAGCAATGAAGTCTTGATCTGAGTATTGGGGGTCTTGGTTAAATTTAATTACCAGCAGTTTTCAATTGGTATCTGCTGCCTGTGGGGAAAAAACTGGAATTAGTGGAACTTGTATCTTGAATTCATACATTATATATCAACAAGACCTACTGAAAAGCTATACAATGGAAAACTAGGTAGGAGCTTTCTTTTCTGTTTATGAAAAAGAGCATGTGGAGAATAAATACTGTGTAAAAACTGAGTTAGGACACCCAAATTACTTTAATAAACAGAGAATAGAGATTGGCACTGCAATGTTTTTATTGATGATTATTTTTTATTCCTCATTACATAACCATTTCTGATTTTCAAGTTCAACAATGGTAGTATGATATAAACCCTTATAACCCTGTCATTTCCTTTTAGTTGCCTGCATTTTATTTCTAAATTGCTATTTGGTAAAATAAGGATGACATAAAGAAAGCAATTCCTTCCTGTTTTTCATTGCAAGTAATTGTTGGCACTGTTTATTCCTTCGAGACCTTTGTCCAAATATATCTGTAGAGAGAATTTTCCATTTAGCATAGTTAGCTTCTTTGTTCAGAATGGGCTTGAGTCATTGCTGACCAATGACATCACCAACAAGCCATGTGTACAACAAGCTACATGTTGTCTCATGCAGTTAGATCACGTTTGGACTTCCATTCATTTGGACTTTTTAACATTGCATTTTTTCTAATTGCGTTGGTACAAGGGTGAAATATCCATGGATTTTAGAGACTATATCTAAGCTCAGCAGTGGCTGCTGGGTTGTTGTAAGAGATGGATAGGTTAGAATAATCTGGGTTTTTCATAACAGAAGCAGAAAGTAAAGAGAAATAACAAATCCAGGGGAAAAAAGTAAAGAAGGGGATGGGAAGGCATTAAGTGTCTATCTGCGGTTTGGAAATTGAAGGGGAAAAGCAAGAGATTGAAAAAAGAGCATCAGAACCTCTTTGAAAAGATTGTTCTATAAAAGCAGTACATAAAAGACTTTTTGATGACTATTTTGTCAGGTGTAAACACTTGGGGTAGAGCTTTTTATTAAGACTTTTAAGACAGGGCTGGAAAACTCCTGGCATCCACTATTTTGCTTATCAGTTTCAACATGTGGATTTGTTTGTAGTTAATCTTAGATCCATTTGAGTTCTTGGCTATGCATGATACTCCTGGAAGTCTTCTTCATTGTCAAAATTCAAAAACATCCAAGTTCTTTCTGTGTTCTGCCTCTTCAAATCCCAATTTTGCTTGCATGATTCTAATCATGATAAATATATCACAAAACCTTTTCCAAGATTTCCCTAGCTGTCCTTTAAAGTCTTACTCTGTGGCATAGTACAATTGTTTTGTGTTTATCCTAAAAGGCAGAAGATGTCTACTTCTTCAGTGTCTTCACTGTCTTTTTTAAGGCTTATTATTATATATGTTGTCATTAGTTTGGTTTCCTTAATGCTTAATGTTAGTCTGGGATTCTCCCCCCCCCCCCCTGACTTTCATTACTAGAGCTTCCTGATTATTTCTTTTGAACCATGAAGGGCCTAATAAGAAATGTTTGCTTTTATAGCAGGCTGAAAGTAGGAATAAACTGGCTACGGTTGTTAAATTTGGACTGCAAAAATCCAGATAACCATAGATAGTAGCAAAGCAATACAGTACTGTATATCCAAAAGATGTAAGTGTTGTTGCCATCTAGTGTCATCAATATTTTTGCAGCCCAAATCTGCTAGCCCTACCCAACACATGACGATGATTCTACTGGGTTATGGGTGGGAAGGGTTTTTTTTCTTTTTTTAACCTTGACTACAATTCAGAAGCCTTCAGAATTACTACTTTGTGGGTTTTCCCTCTTTCTCTGCTTTTTCATTCTCTCTTAAATGAATACAAATGCTGTAATTATACCCAGCAAAATTATTTGAGGAACCTCTAATTCCCCCCCCCCCCCCCTGCATCTCATTTCCTATTTTCTCTGAAGATTTCTGGATGACTGCCAGGTTTAAGCCACTTAAATACATCTCAACCAGCTGTTGTCTACCAGTTTGCTCCCAGGCAATCTTTGTGCTCAGCAGGATAGGTTTTCCCCCCTCCATAATCATGAATGTGATTGTAGGACAGGAATCACATTTTGTCATAGGACCTTGTATTAGATTGCTTTCCCCCCTCCCACTGTTCAGCTCTGTTTCCTTTCCCAAAATAAGGGGCACGAGGACCTAAAAAGAGGAGTCGATATTTCTTGTTTACTTTTCAAATGTACTGTGGCATGAAGAATTCACTTGGCACATGTGTCAATAGCATTTTTATTTCCAAAGCCATGAGTAATGATTACAGCCTTTACTGTGTGAAGCAAAGCCCAGCACCCATGAAATGGGCAAAGGTGTCTTAATTTTCTGCTTTGTGGCCAAGAATTCACATTTAGTTAAAGTTGGAAGAAAAGACAAGGCTGACAGTGAGAGGCCCTCAGTGACTGTTTGATGTTGATGCTTTGTAATTAATCATACAAACATGTGTTTCCTTACAGAATGCGATTAATATTGCAGTTATCCAAAATGTTGAACATAGGAGGGATGCCAGCTTCTACTCTTTCAGCAATTTCCAGGGACTTTGTTTCCACTTCTGTACAACCTGTTTGAACATATCAAGTTTTTTCCCCAGTCCTTACATGGATTGTGTTTTTGTTTCTTCAACTCAGTTTTTAAATCAAAGCAAATGGCTATGTAAATGCAGTTTTGCACAAATGCCATCTCTTTTACTCTATGTCAGTTGGGATTATTTTTGCAGTCCTAGTTAATTTATTTTTGCCTTCTCTGAGGAGGTTATGTGACATATATGGGCTGTACCTTCATTTTTATCTTCATAATAACCCAGCTAGCTTTGTGTGTCTTTATCAGTCCATGCATCTTAAAGTTGTTACAATGGAGAAACTCTGATTAATACTTTACATTGATTGCTTTTTATGTTGTTTTCAATAATGTCTCTCTTCTTACCAATGAATGTACGATACACATTCATGAAGTGGTCCATTCATGCCCATCTTCAGTGGGAGAATCCTTTCTTCCAATCACAATTTCCTGGTCTATTTTTTATATGGCTTCTTCAGGCACAGTCCTAGGACTTGTTCATAATAGCAGCAAAGGCAGTCGAAATATCTCAGTACTGTATCCAAAAGCATTATAGGGTAAACGCAGGGGTGAAATGCTCCCAGTTTACTTGTGCCTGTCAGTCATCAGAGAGCTGGTCACGAAGGGAGCGCAAAGCTCCACCCACCTGCCCGGATGCCACCATTTGGATTCTTTTACCCTTGGTGCATACACAAAGTGTTCTGTGCATGCGCAGAGGGTAAAATAATCCAAATGGCAGTGGGTGGGTGATGCCTAACGCTCTCTATGTGACTGGCTCTGCGACTACTGACAGGCATGAGCAAACTGGGAGCATTTCACCCTTGGGTAAAAGTAAACGATGCTGGAATAAAATTCCACTAATTTTATCTAAAAATGTTTAAGTAGAAATGTCTTTCTGTGCCTGATCAAAGTTATAAACCTTTTTGTGTATGCGCGTGCACGCGTGTGTGAGCCCATTCATACAGGAGGGAATTTCTCAACTCAGTGGACCTCTTGTGGGTATATATATATATATATATATGTCACATGTGTAAGCTGAATTTGAAAATTAAGGGAGACTAGGATAGATCTATTTCGGCCTTATTTTGGCCTCATCAGCTAGCCATACCCACTGGGACTTGAACCTGCAACCTTTGCCTTGTAAGGCAGAGAATTATCCTCTAGGCTACAGTATCCAATCCCTTCAGCTCTGTACCAGGGAAGGGTTACATTTTGTGTCCAATCACCCTGGTATATTGAAGGAACCTCACAGCTCCTTTTTTGCCTCTCGGCCCAACCCAGGGCCATATATATATACAGTATATATATATATATATATATATATATGTATGTATGTATGTATGTATGTATGTATGTATGTATGTTTTAGGAAACAAGTATTCTAGACATATTTACAACTGTCTCAACTTTCCTTATGCTGGATATTATTTATATATATATAAAATTCATTATCCAGCATAAGGACAGTTGAGACAGTTGTAAATACATTGGAATTATTTAAATTTAACTTGGATTGTTCTGGTTAGATTAAATAGTTAGTTTAGAAATTAAGAACTATATCCTTAAGGGATCGCTTGTAGTCATATGTGTTTCTGATTGTTCACTGGGTCAAATTTCTGATTGGTTGCAGGGTTAATTTGCTATATGTAGATTAGCGGGGATTTTAAATTTCGACTCTGATAGGAGCTGCTGCTTTCCTCAACATAGGGACAAACTACCTTATTTCACCTACGTAAATTGGGAACAGATTATGTGTACCTCAGAAGAATCTCTTTAGTGACAGTGAGTTATTGTTTAGAGAATGCCTGACAAATAAAAGTACGTAATCTGCATGGTACCCTTTCCATGGAGTTTATCTGTCTGTGCCAAGCAGTCTGCCGCCTGAAACAGAACATGGATCCCTTCTATTCATTTTTCTGTGTAAAATATTTAGTTGTATTTTAAAATAGATGGATATTTTTACAAGGTTGTGTGGGGTTTTTTGAGTACATAATGTTTAATTTTAAATTTCTGTAAATTGGAAATTAAATAGAAAAAAAGAAAGGGAAACTATTTTAAACTGCCTGTTAGATAACAGGAAGCGCAAAGGATGACTGGAAAACTTTGCTGTTCTGGAGTTCACCACCATCACTAAGAAATAGTATTTGTTTTTCTTTGGTTGTCGTGATGTGGTAGTGGTGGAGGAGTTTTCAACACAGCATATTTGGATATTCTTGACATTTATTTATTTTATTCCCCATCAAAATACAGAAATGTATTTAATAAATCCAGTCGTCAAAGAAAGAGGATGGGACTTGCGTTCTAAATGATTTCATGATGGCTCTCAAGACTGGCCTCTGAATTACAGCCATGACCATATGGAAGCTACTCTAAATGATTTCATATGATGGCAGTTACAGTGTGACGTGTCATTTGTCATCTGCAAAGCTCATGGGATTGAGATGTCTTTTTCTGTGCCAAGGATTTGGAATTTTGAGAGAGCAATTTGTGGGTTTGGAAGAGAAGTTTGGAAGCTGAGCTAGTATGAGCAGCCACAAGTTATATTTACAAAAATAAAAATGGATGAAGTTTCTCCTCCTAGTATCCCTTAAAATGTTCTTTACCACCTTAGCCTAGACTTCTTTCTGGGCACATTTAAAGTAAGGCTCTAGTCTGCAATCATCCTCTCTATTTTTGCACTTAAAACAATTACTTACCGGCTGTTTGAACCCAGAGATGTTCTTGTAAATCAAGATTAAGCTAAAGCCTGGCATCCTGTTTTGTAGCATGCCAGTTTTCTATCGAGTTGCTCAAATTTAAACTCCCTTAATGAATTAAAATCTGGTGTGACAAGGAGCCTGAGTAGATGCCAGCGTGATGGAGGCCCACAATCCCTGTGAATATTGTATTACCTACACCTGCTTTACATCTTTGCAGCTTGGTTGATTTCCTCTTTGAGGAAGAGGAAGTTGAACAACTATGCACTGAGGCTTTGAACATGAATCAGTTAGGTGGCATCAATGCCCATACGGAATAATTTAATGCTTCTTTTGAGCTGTTTAACTCAGCTATTAATCTTTTCTCAGACTCATCAAATGTATAATTAATGCTTTCTTTAACTTTTTAGTGTTTTGTTTTTATTTTGTGGTCAGATAGAATGTACAAACAGCATAAGAATGCAGTGCATATGAATATATATGGGGGGAATTAAAGGCCTCATTTTGTTTTGTATTGTTATTGTTTCTATAATTGTGCAAGTATTCCTGATGTCAAAACATGAAACACTTCATTTAAAATTTTAGCCAGACAGCTTTTTTTTTTTGCTTTATGGGATAAATGATTTTAATGACTCATTAGGAGTCATTAATTTTTCTTATTTTCTTACCAACGTTCCCATACTTGCTGGAGCAGTGCTTTCAACTGAATGACAAAACTTTACATGTTAATAAGGGTGGGAGAGGGGAAAGAATCACATGTACACATCTGTTAGCTTCCAAAGACAGTTTTATTGTGAACTGAGAGAATAGAATAGAATAGAATAGAATTCTATTGGCTAATTGTGATTGGACACACAAGGATTTTTTCTTTCGTGCATATGCTCTTAGTGTACATAAAAGAAAAGAAACATTTCTTTGTAGTGTTTTTTTGATGATGTTTTTGATGTTAGGTGACCATTTGAGATATGATAGAACCTAGAAATTTGAAGGTCTCTACTGTTGATACTGTGTTGCCTAGTATTGTAATAGGTGGTAGAATGGGAGGGTTTCTCCTAAAATATATCACAATTTCTATGGCTTTGAGTATGTTCGGTTCCAGATTGTTCCAGTCGCACCATGAGGCTATACATGGTAATGTAAATGGGACAGTTGAAAGGACTGGCTTCTCCCCCATCTCTGAATGAGTGAAAGCAACAGTTAATGCCTCAAGTTGGCTCATCTGTTGAGTACAATTAGCTTCCATCTATCAGCCTTTCAGTTCAGAGAAAAAGACAGTGTGGCGTTTATTAAAGGCTGCCTTGTTTTGCCTGACATTTCAGAAGCTCTTGTCACTGGGTGCCTGGGTCAGTGGGATGGCGTGAGGCTATGGCACTTGTCGGCTGGATTAATTTTGGCTGTGTTGTGGAGACGTGGAAACAAATGTAGTTTTGCTTTAGAGAGGATGGTTTATGGAGGATGGGAGGAGTGAATACAGTAAACATAAATTCTTCTGTTCCCCAGTCCACCATTTGTCACACACAGAGCTCTTTCTAGGAATAATTTGCCAGTCGGATTCTCCTCCCCCATCTTCTTGGCCTCTGGGCTGAGTGCCAGCATTCATCCTCGTCTCATACCCCCATCAGAACAGTTTAATTGGTGCCTGCTGGGAGGAGAGCTCTGAATACAAGACACACACGGAGTGTCAGGGTTGCATCATTTCTCTTATGACCTCTGTTCACAGGGGGAGCTCTTAATGTTTTTATAACAATTTTGGGAAAATGTGCATAGTACATAATCCTTAAAAAACCCCACCTTGCTTAAAATGGTCAGTGAAGCCCTTTCCCCAAGAACACAAGGAAGGAGGATGTACTATAATTGGTTGTGTGGCTTTTCTGTGTAATAACAGCCTAAGTGATCTGGGGTTTGCTAGCCTTTCCTGTCAATAATTTTGTTATTTGGGATATATTTGGACATAGTAGCTAGAATTAGCAAGTGTGCTCATGCCACTACTCCATTGCTTCCATTTGATT
The DNA here is from genome assembly GCF_031021105.1 of Erythrolamprus reginae. Classification (NCBI taxonomy): domain Eukaryota; kingdom Metazoa; phylum Chordata; class Lepidosauria; order Squamata; family Dipsadidae; genus Erythrolamprus; species Erythrolamprus reginae. The sequence goes on from NC_091951.1 coordinate 83,023,306, forward strand.
CCTTTTGCTACTGGAAGTAGATATACAACCTGGGCCCATGATGGCAATCTACTGTACACGTGCCACAGGTGGCACACAAAGTCCTCTCTGTGGGCATGTGCGCCATAGACAGCAGCTCTTCTGTTTTCTGGTACGCCGGGCAGCTGGTTTTCATGGGTGCCAGAGCATCTGAAAACAGCCAAAAACCAGGCCGTTTCTGAGCCTTTTTTCAGGCAATTTCCCAGGCTTTGGGGGGCCATTTTCTAGCTGTTTTCACACCATTTTTGATCCATTTTGCAGGCCATTTTGGGCCATTTTCAACCCCAAAATGGCCTAAAGGGGGCTGATAAATGGCCTGAAAACAACCCGAAAACAGCCTGAAAATGACTTGAAAACAGGCATATATGCATGCCAGCCAGCTGTTCTTCAGGTTTCCAGTGCTCTGGCACGCACACATGCACACCTGTTCTGGTTTGGGCACTCGGTGCCGAAAAGGTTTGCCATCACTGACCTAGGCAATTTGGTTCTTAGAGACAGTTGAATTCTGCAACCCAACAGACACAGACTTCAGAGAATAATCAGTACTGCAAAAACAAACAAACAACCTCCCCCCCCCAACCCCCCCCCCCACCCACCCAGTTGCTATCAACTTGCCTTCCTTCGAGGACCTGCATACTGCACGATTCAAAAAGAGAGCTGTGAAAATATTTACAGACCCCTCACATCCTGGACATAAATTGTTTTAATTCCTACCCACAAAACAATGCAATAGGGAAATGAATACCAGACCAACTAGCACAAGAACAGTTTTTCCCTGAAAGTCATCACTCTGCTAAACAAATTATTCTCTCATCACTGTCAAACTATTTACTTACGGTAGTCTGTACTACTATTAATCTTCTCATCGTTCCCATTACCCATCTCCTTCCACTTTTGACTGTATGAATGTAGCTTTGTTGCTTGTATGCTTACGATTTATATTGACTGGTTCCTAATATAATGTACCCAAACTATCATTAAGTGTTGTACCTTATGATTCTTGATGAACTTATCTTTTCTTTTATGCACAATGAGAGCCTGTGCACCAAGACAAATTCCTTGTGTGTCCAATCACACTTGGCCAATAAAGAATTCTAGTTTAGTCTAGTCTAATTAGAGTCCCATCTTTGTTATATCAAATCATAATGATTAGGGTTTAGTTTATTATTCTGGGTTGTTAGAGGAAATAAGCAAGGAATTTTGGTTTGCTACACCAATCGCAAATAGATTCATCCTGGTTTATTTAGCTGTTCCCAATTAGCAAGATCAGCTAATTGCACACTTACTTTTTCCTGATTACGTGTACAATAACAGCATTAAGTCAAAGAGCTTTATAATTTATAAATAAACCAATAATTGCTTGCAAATAATAGTCTAGTCTGACTAATGGAATTTGTGGCTTTTAGCATCTGAGAATGTACCATTAAAATTTGACAGCAAAATGGCTGAGTGTCAGGGACATACTGATAGTCCTCAATGTGCAACATTTCATTTAGTGATCTTAAAAGTCACAATAGCACTGAAAAAAGTGACTTATGACAGTGTTTCAAACTTATGACCATTTTAGCATCCCCATGGTCAGGTGATCAAAATTGAAGCATTTGGTAAATATTTATGATGGTTGCAGTGTCCTGAGGTCATGTGATCATCTTTTGCGACCTTCGGTAAAGCAAAGTCAATGAAGGAGCCCGATTTGCTTAATGTGTTGCTAACTTAATATTTTCAGTGATTTATTTAACAACTGTGGCAGGAAAAGTTGTAAAATGTAGCAAAGGTATATGTTAGCGTTGTTAGCTAACATGTAGCTTTCTGTTATTAGCTTTAGTAACATAAATTTTGGGTTCAATTGTGGTCGTAAGTTGAGGATTACCTGTAATGTTTGTGTTTTTCTATGCTAAATGGAGAATCAGTTTAATGTAGGAATGCATAGAGTTCTTTGTTTGTTTGAATACTTTGTTCAGGAAGTGATGCTAGCAATCAAACTATACTTAATTTCTACTCCAGAGTTACAGTTAATTTTCTTCAAAAGCAGCTTGATCATGCCTCCTTTTTAAGATGCTCTTAAAAAGAAATTTTAAACTTAATGGACATATTTTTGTATTAGACATAATAAGCTATTAGAAACTGATTGAGCATTACAGTACAGTATTACATTTCCTGCAGGCAGCCTTGAGGGATACAAAACAAAAAGCAAGCTTTCTTTATTGTCCTCACCAGAAGACAATAGACTTTAAGTAATGTATTCTGATTTACATTTGGAGTTTTCTGCACTTGTGTTGTATTTGTTTTTTCTAATTACTTTGTTTTTCTCATTTTAGAGATAAAACAAAAGACCGTTTAGAATTATTGAAAAAGATAAATGTAATTTAATGAACATTGCTGTTGAATTCTGTATGGAATAAGGATAAAAGAAAAAAATCTAGATTATTTTTTCTTCAAATAGTAATGATCTTATAATCTGTAGAAGCTCTGGTGAATGCTTTGGGATAGATACCTTGTTTCCTCCAAAATAAGACATCCCCTGATAACAAGCCCAATCAGCCTTTTGAGTGCATGGCAATAAAGCTAAGCACTTATTTCAGGGTACAAAAAATATAAGACAGGATCTTATTTTTGGGGAAACATGGTAGTTTCCTTATATGTACATGCAATTTATTTTTTAATATTTTTTCTCTCCTCAGGCTCTTTCCTGACATTCTTATTTCTGCCGAAGAGGGGAAACATGAACAATAAGTGATTAGTCAGATTGATCAAGATTTCATAGCAGAGTCTTAATCTAAGTATAACACCCAGTACTGTAGTTAAGGGGGGTCCAAATGGATTATATACTCACCTTTGTTGGAGGAAGATCACTGAATGTGTTCAGTCTAGCAAAGTTATTTTATTCCAGCAACATCAGATAAGGGAGTGCTGTGTGTGCATCCTGAACTCTTAGAGAAACAGTAATATATAAAACTTTTGAATGTATTATTTACTCAAACTTCTTTATTTTTTAAAAAAAAATTATAAGATCTGTAGCAACAATTGGTCAAAGTTTGCTTTCATCATTTCAATTTTGTGTAATCAAATATTTTTCTGTCACAATGCACACCAGTAGGAGGAGGTGAGAGGAACCCACCCCTGTGCCAAACCCTAGGTTTTCATGAAGCATAACTTTTGAAAAAATCATAACCTAGAGTGTCATAGGTTCCCATTTTTGATTTATGCCATGTTAGCTTTTGAAATTTATTAAAATACAATAAACTTGATCTGGAGTGCCTAGATACATTCTGTGGGACAGCCTGCTATAATGTTCCATGTTATGAAGAACAAGGGGAGATTGAAAGGTTGATCAGTCGTAACCCCTGAACAGATAACCATCTTGAACATTCCCAAAGCTGTAATCCATACCATAATGTACACCAAGTAAAAATAAAATAAACCTGAAGGGAAAGCAAAACTCCGTATGATTGAAATTTGTTGAGCGAAGTTTCATGACAATAAGATTGGTATTGGTAGATAATAAGATCTTGGCCTTGAGTAAAACAAAATAAAATCTCTATTAGATTTCCCCAAAGGGTTGATTTGATTTAATATACAGTGGTACCTCTACTTACGAACTTAATTCGTTCCGTGGCCAGGTTCTTAAGTAGAAAAGTTTGTAAGAAGAAGCAATTTTTCCCATAGGAATCAATGTAAAAGCAAATAATGTGTGCAATTGGAGAAGCCACAGGGTGGGTGGAGGCCCTGTTTCCTCCCAGGAGATTCCTAGAGAGGCCCCACAGAGGCTTGGGTTTGTAAGTGGAAAATGGTTCTTCACAAGAGGCAAAAAAATCTTGAACACCTGATTCTTATCTAGAAAAGTTTGTAAGTAGAGGCGTTCTTAGGTAGAGGTACCACTGTAATATACTGTATTTCTCCTAAAATAAGACCCAGTCTTATTTTCTTTTGGGCCCCAAAATAAGAACTGGTGCTTATTTTCAGGTGTGTCTTAATTTTTTTGAGTGTATCCGCTTTGAGGTGGGGGTTTGGAGCTGCCAAATACACACATCGGCATACCTCAGGGTTCCCATGTGCAGTAGGAGTCCATGTAGCTGCTGGTTCAATTCTTCCGGCACTGGAGCAGGAGGCCGAACGATACAAAACAACCTGTTCCCAAATACTTTTTGCCTGGATGGAGAAATGAGGGACACTCAAAGCTTTAGCTGCTTGCAAATGGAACGCTTTGAAACAGAGTGTCCCATTTTGCAAGCAGATGAAACTTCGTATCCCTCTGGGCAAAAAGTGGATGGCAGAACCGGGTGGAGGCAGCGGCATGAGGGGGGGGGGAGGCAGGTAATCCCAACACCCTGTCTACTCTGTCCTACTGTCTCTTGGCTTGCCCATGGCTACACTGGGCATGCAGCCACATGGGTCATTGGGATCACCTGCTTCCCCTTCTGCCTCTGCCTCTGTGCTCAGACTTACGGATCTGTGCTGTGTCAAGGGGACAACGGGCCACGCCCATCCCCCAGGCTTATATTTGGGGTAAGACTTATATTAAGCCCACCCACCCCCCAAAAATCAGGCTAGGGCTTGTTTTGGGGGTGGGTCTTATGCCCGATATTAAGCCCACCCCCCAAAATCAGGCTAGGGCTTGTTTTGGGAGTGGGTCTTATTTTCAGGGAAAATAAGTTTGATCTGGTTTTGCAAAACGTGAAAAATAAGGATGCACAGTAGTTACAATACATACTTCTTGAAAATAAAAATTAAGATTTACAATCGGTTGACTCAGCCTTCCATCCTTCGGAGGTGGGTAAAATGAGAACCCAGATTGTTAGGGGAAATATGCTAATTCTTTAAATTGCTTAGAGAGGGCTGTAAAAGCACTATGAAGCGGTATATAAGTTTAAATGCTATTGCTAATTGTTTATACAAGAATTCTTAATTGTTTTGGGGTTATGGTACATAAGATGGACAGCAATATAAATCTTTACAAAATAATAATTTCCTATACCCTGCCTGCTGTACTATATAGGTAAAGCCTTTTATTTTTTTACTGCAGCTAGTAAACCTGAACCATTTGGAAGTTTCTGCTGTGAACCACCACAATGTCTGGTTTCACCTTCACAAATCATGTGGTGGTTGCTGTAATGCATTATGCATGATAGCCCAGCCCTGTGTTGGCAGATATGTTTGGAGGGCAGGACACATCACATGCTCTTTCTCAGTCTGTGATGACAAATCAAGCCTCTAGCTTTGGAGGTGCTCAGAGCACTGATTGACTTTGGTACAGGGCTGTTGTTTAGTCATTAAGAAATCATTGTTGCCAAAGGGCAATGGGAAACAAGAAAATATTGGAAGTATTTATAGCAGGAAATTTATGAAGCCTTCATATTGTGTATGATCAGCTGACATAATAACAATCAAACCTTTTCTCTTTTTTTCTGCTTTACTACCAAACAAAGGAAACTATTTAGTCAATAGGTACTTATTATTTTTCAGAGACACAATAAAACCCAGTCTACTACCAAATGTTGAGCAACAATAAAACAATGTACAACAAATCTAATAATTTAAAAAACACTAAAAACCCCATTATTAAAAGCAAACATACACACAACCATACCATGCATAAACTTTATAGGCCCGGGGGAGATGTCTCAATTCCCCCATGCCTGACAGCAGAGATGGGTTTTAAGGAGTTTGCGAAAGGCAAGGAGGGTGGGGGCAGTTCTAATCTCCGGGGGGAGCTGGTTCCAGAGGGTCGGGGCTGCCACAGAGAAGGCTCTTGCCCTGGATCCCGCCAAATGACATTGTTTAGTCGACGGGACCCGGAGAAGGCCAACTTTGTGGGACCTAACCGGTCGCTGGGATTCGTGCAGCAGAAGGCAGTCCTGGAGATATTCTGGTCCGATGTCATGAAGGGCTTTATAGGTCATAACCAACACTTTGAATTGTGACCGGAAACTGATCGGCAACCAATGCAGACTGCGGAGTGTTGGTGTAACATGGGCATACCTAGGGAAGCCCATGATTGCTCTCGCAGCTGCATTCTGCACTATCTGAAGTTTCCGAACACTTTTCAAAGGTAGCCCCATGTAGAGAGCACTACAGTAATCAAACCTTGAGGTGATGAGGGCATGGGTGACTGTGAGCATTAAGTCCCGGTCCAGATAGGGCCGCAACTGGTGCACCAGGTGAACCTGGGCAAACGTCCCCCTCTACACAGCTGAAAGATGGTTCTCTAATGTGAGCTGTGGATCGAGGAGGACGTCCAAGTTGCGGACCCTCTCTGAGGGGGTCAATAATTTCCCCCCCCCCGGGTTATGGACGGACAGATAGAATTGTCCCTGGGAGGCAGAACCCACAGCCACTCTGTCTTATCTGGGTTGAGTTTGAGTCTGTTGACACCCATCCAGACCCCAACAGCCTCCAGACACCAGCACATCACTTCCATTGCTTCGTTGACTGGACATGGGGTGGAGATGTACAGCTGGGTATCATCAGCATACTGATGATACCTCACCCCATGCCCCTGGATGATTTCACCCACCGGTTTCATGTAGATATTGAATAGCAGGGGGGAGAGGACCGACCCCTGAGGCACCCCACAAGGGAGTAACCTTGAAGTCGACCTCTGACCCCCCACTAACACTGACTGCAACCGACTGGAGAGGTAGGAAGAGAACCACTGAAGAACAGTGCCTCCCACTCCCAACCCCTCCAGCCGGCGCAGAAAGATACCATGGTCGATGGTATTGAAAGCCGCTGAGAGGTCAAGAAGCACCAGGACAGAGGATAAACCCCTGTCCCGGGCCCGCCAGAGACCATCCATCAACGCGACCAAAGCAGTTTCCTTGCTGTAGCCGGGCCTGAATCCTGACTGTTGAGGGCATAGATAATTGGCTTCTTCCAAGGACTGCTGGAGTTGGAGCGCCACCACCTTCTCAACAACCTTCCCCATACAGGGAAGGTTGGAGACTGGCCGATAGTTGTTAAGAATGGCTGGGTCTAGGGAAGGCTTCTTGAGGAGGGGGCGCACAGGTGCCTCCTTGTAGGGATCCGGAAAGGACCCCCTCCTCAAAGAAGTGTTGACAATCTCCTGGACCCAGCTCTGTGTCACCTCCCTGCTGGCCGAGACCAGCCAGGAGGGACATGGATCCAATAAGCAGGTGGCCGAACTCACAGATCCAATGGCCTTGTCCACTTCATCAGGTGTCACCAGATCAAACTCTTCCCAGACAGGTGGACAAGTACGGGCCCCAGTCACCTCAACTGACTCATTGTCAGTCGACTCTGTTATCCAATTGGAGTCGAGGTCCGCCTGGATCCGAGTGATTTTATCAGCGAAAAACGTGTTAAAATCCTCAGCACTACTCTGTAAGGGCTCCCCAACTCCCCCCCTGTTGAGAAGGGAGCGGGTCACCCTAAACAGAGCAGCGGGGCAGGATTCCGCTGATGCAATCAAGGCGGCATGATATGCGCATCTTGCCCCCTTGAGCGCCACTTTGTAAGTCTTAATATAAGCTCTTACAAGTGTTCGATCGGATTCGGAATTACTCTTCCTCCATCGCTTCCCTAGACATCTCTTCTGGCGTTTCAACTCCCGGAGCTCCTCGTTGAACCATGGAGCTCTAGGGGGTCTAGTGCCGCGGAGAGGTCGCAACGGCGTAATCCGGTCAAGAGCCTCCGCTGCAGCCTTGTTCCAGGCCTCAGCAAGAGACTCTGCCGACGTTGATGGATGCTTTGTAGCTTATAGGAGTGAAATAAATGGCTCGGGGGAGTTACTTATGGACAGATGTCCAGACACAACTCAAGGGATTAAATTTAACACCACTTTGACCATCTGGGTTCTGGGGATCACAGCCAAAAAAATACAGGAAACCCAAGTGACTGAATGATATCGTGCCTCACAAGTTGTACCAGTAGGTGATCTGGATTATTATTATTATTTCCAATCTCCACTCCCTTCGAAGCATGTCAAAATCAAGTTTGCTCTTCATCACTTCAGATCAGCTCTATCCCAATCTTATCCATAATTATGCTTTTAAATTGTATTAATCTCTCTATAAATGATGTGTTTGGAGCATATATTCTTTATGCAGACAAAGAATTCAAGTTCAAATTTTGATATCTCCAGTTAATTCCCACTCTACAAATATTAAACAATACACTACCTAAGAGGGTAGGAAGTATGTCTCGCCTCGAGGCAATATGTTTCAAACTAGGGCAGAGATGGCTCTTCTGGCATGGGTGTGACAGGGCAGTCTTATTGGGATGAAATGGTCCATCAGTTAACGTGAACTCATCCTATATATTATTGTGTGCGAACATCTGTGCAGAAATATGAACAGCAACAGAAGAAAATCCTGTTCTATGTTATTCCGGTTTGAGTTCACTTAATTCCATTAAGCCTTTTATTTGTATTAAACCTTTTATGTATTGATCAAATTTGTATAGACTTCATCTCAGAAAGAGTGACTCTGGGCAGCATTCTGATTAATACATATGATGAAGCACCCTAATGATTTCAAACTCTAAGCGAAAGAAGAACTACGGTTACAGCGCGGAGTTCATTTGAACCTTAAAGGCTACTCTCTAAATGACAGCTTAGATTTTATTTTGGGGAATGTTTTTTCTTTAATGAATGCTGAGTTGGCATCACATCACAGTTACTGTTGTTATTCCTCCTCCCATTTATACCATGTCTTTCTGTAAGTACAGTACAGCTATTTCACTCCTCCTTAGTGTTATGCTTTAGATTTGTTTTTCTGTAGCTTTCAAAATTTCCAGCCAACAACATAATTGTCAATCTCTACCATCTGGAGAGGTCTGGGTTAATGGAAAGCTGAGTTTCACTGACATGCTAAGCTAACTGAATAATTTAATATCTGAACCTCAGGAGATGAGAACAATGTAATAATGTTTCTGCTACAAAGGGAATTATAATTCTCAAATTATTTAATTTATTTATTAGATTTCTATGCCGCCCTTCTTGAGGCGACTCATATGCTGCCTCTTTTGTAGTTTCCTTAAAAAATTTACATTAACGTCCACAAATTCAGATTATATATCACAATTTAACTCTGTGAGAATAATGTTTGACTCTTCCTATGTTTGTATATACCACCTTAAGGCAGGAAGCAGTCTGCAAATATTTCTTTCCTAATTAACCACAACTTGCAATGGCAGCCAATGCAAAATAAACTATGGTTAATATTAAATAATGGGAACCAACAATTATTTAAACTAGACATGATACAGATACTGTTCTTAACCTAAACACATTTGTTTCTGTTTGCTTATTTCAGTATCGCTACCTGTTTTCACTGTTTTTTTTATGTGCTCATTCTTTATGTGGGTTTTATACAATGTTTGTATAATTGCATATCGTGCATATCTCTTTTAAATGTGTAAATGCAGTTTCTATTCATGTGTAATGCTTGCGTACTACTAGGTTTTAAATGAAGGGTGGGAAAAGATCGAAGGGTTGAGAATGGAAAGAAGTATAAAATGCTTGCTCAGGAGAGAGACTGATTAATATTTTTAATATTTAAACTATTCAATATCAATATTTATCAGCAATTTAGTATGCTAAGACTGAATGTAAACTCAGATGAGTTGTCTCCATGACACACAACATAAAGGAGAACAGCATTTACATATTGAGAGTTGCACCTGAGTTCTACAAGATCATAGCATAATACATAAAGTAATCCTAATCCTAATGTTAATTGCCGCCCTTGGAATCTTATTAAAATAAGATAGTAAGCTAATAACCAGTTTTTAATATTTCAGTCATTTCAATACAAACCTATTGAAAGATTTATAATGTTTCATTGATCTGTTGTTAAGCTTATTAGAAGTATGTAATTGATTGATTATTGGTTATAATAGGAAGTTAAGAAGTAACCTTAGAGTTGTGCTCTCTTTTATGTCAATTAACTTGCTGAAAACGTCCTGTACCATTTAAAATATTTTAAAACTGCATTACATTTTTGTCTGAATGAACAAAACATCTCAACAAGAATTTTAAAAAGATCAATAACGGATTACTATATAGTATATATATTGAGACATATCAGACATCCATGCTTAGCACGGTATATGAACATAATTTTTTTAAAAGGAAATGGTAAGTTGATTTGAATAAATTAAACGGCTCTTCAAAATATTTTGTTCTGTTAATTTTTAACTAATTAAATTTCCCAGAATATTAAATACTATTGTTCCAGATAAAGATGCTTTAGACTTCAAAACTGTTTTGTGATGGCAAACCTTATGTTTAGCATTGGTAGTTGAATAAATTTATAATGTTATAATTTTTATATGGATCAAATGAAGATTGCAGTGTCTTATACATCAAATGTTGCCAAAGTCCGCAACCACCCACCAGCCCCCACCCTTTGGCTGTTTTCGGCCGATACATGTCATGTTGTGTGTATGGATATATAACTGTACACAAAATAATGGGTTCAGACTAGTTTTTCAATTGGCAATTCACAATTGTGTGTCCCAAAATAAACAATGAAACGTACATGGAAAATGTTTGCATAGTATGGAACTAAAACCGACTGCATCAATGAATCCAAAAAGGATTGGATGGCCCCTTAAGATTTGTTTTTAATAATAACAAAATAAAAGTGCATAAAATAAATAAATAAAAGGGAGTCTCAGCTTATCGAGGCGTGGCGTGTACGAGTAAAGAAGCCTTCACAATATAGCAGTTGTAAAGTGCTTTATTCTGCTACAAGCCAAGACCTCCGAACGTGATGAGTTTGATAATCAATTAAAGTCAGCCCTGAGAGCCTCTGCCTACCAGCACTGCTTATATCCATAAGCCCACCAGCAACCCAACCACCATCTGTCAATGCCATGATGTAGCACCACTCCTCCATCCTGCCTGCATGCAGGTTTCTTCCTTTAATGTTCAAATTGCCCAGCCGACTCAGCTACTCGGCTCTGAGTCACGTCATGTTGTCATCCATCAGCGCCTCATGGGAGCTGCTGGGATCTGGAGTTTATCACCCTTCGTATTGCCGTTTGTATTTTACCACAGCTACCTCATCTCCCTCACATCCAAACATATGGCGAGCCTTGGAACTGGGCTTGACAGGGAGCTTATTTCTTTTTCTGTACTATTCTGACTCCTCAAATTATGCCTATGGTGTAAGAGATCTACTGGCCAACTGATGATTAATTAATTGTTGGATTGTTCTGATGAGGGCCAGAGTATCTCACTTTCCAATATGAGTTGATCTTCTGCTTGTGAATGTAAATTTACTTTTTGGGGCAGAATATAAAAAATAGTTGCCATGTCTTTATTGAGTTCTGATGAATTGATAATATTATATGCCATGGTAATGCAGGTAATGCATGATAATATTATGTGCCATAATCTGCAAAAAGAAAAACGAACTCGGAGACATCAGGAATTCAGTCTTAAGCAACTTACATTTTTTTATTATTGTCTTTTTTCTCCTTCCATGGACCATATTTAATATTTCCTCTCGTCTATGAGCAGCTCATCATTGGTGACTTTCCTGGGGAAGGTGAGCTCTCAGTGATGTAGTTCATAGCATAATTTGGATGTCCAAGCTGCCAGTAGAAGGAAACGATCCATGAAGGATGCCATCTATAATAATAGTAATACAGGAAATGGGAGACTGTCCTAGAAGTACTAAAATAGTAATGGAAGATAATTACTTTATCAGCAAAAACAAAGTAGTAATATGTGTAATACTGGGAGAACAGTATTTTGATTGATGGACTATTTAATTATAGCTGTGCGGTGTTGACTCGGTGACCACAGAAATAAACCTCCTTCAGTAAAAGAAAATATTTGTAGCTCAGGGTTGAAATGAGGGGTCCTTGGTGCTCTCTGATTGCTTGGTTGTTGGGGTTTTTTTTGCAGACAATTGATTATGCAAACTGGGAAAATCATTAGTGCTAGCACTGATGGTGTTACCTAGTTTGGTAATGAAATGTCTGCAAGAAAATAACCAAAATAAGAAAACACAAGGACCCCCTCAGATTTTCAGGATGATCTTTCCCCTGCCTGGTTAAAGTAACTGTTAGGTTTTGGTCTAGGTGTACATTTATTTGTACAGATGAAGCAGGAGCTGTTTCTGTGAATATGGGGATGTGTTTCCCCAAAATTTGCGGCAACCTTCAAAGGTGCCTGTCTTCCACAGTTTTATAAACTCCTGCTCTAAGTTATATATGGTGGCTCTGTTAAAAAGTGCTAATGCTAACATGTTGTAAGCCACCCTGAGTCTAAGGAGAACGGTGACATAAATAATATATATAAATAAATAAATAAATAAATATGGAGAAAGATTTAATTCATTTGTTCTATGCATATAACCCTCCTTGCATTAATTATACTTACTGGCAAATATATTTAACAAAAAAGTTATACTAACTTGCCAAAATAGCCATAATTGTTATTTAAAAGACAAAAAATGTTGAGTTAGTAATTAAAAATCAACGAAGTTGATCTGTTTGGTACGTCTAAAGATAAATTTTGGCTTGACTGCTTCTGGTGCGCCTTAATGATGAATATAGTGTTTCATATGGGACCTTGTGGTTGCTCTTTATTGCTGTTAATGTTCGACACTTATCTCAGTACTATATCCATAAATGAAAATCAAGCTGATTTAACTGGAGAGCTTATTGTGAAGTTATAATAGAACTATTGAGAGTAGCCCTTAAGAACGTATGAGATTTGCTTCTTATTAAGACACCATAAATATGAGAATGAAAGGTTTTTTCCCCATCAGTTCAGATATTGCTGTACATTCCATTTTCTCTTAGCTAATCTCTCCTGAAAATGATATTTTTATCTGTATATCTGTCTATCGTCATAAAATATATTGTTAGGTTTCTTGGATAAAGACATTGACCTGCTTAAATCTTTTCTTAAGGTACAATAAACATGTATTCTGCAAAATGTTATTTAATTTTTGATGATGGTGATGATATTGTAATAATAATCTGCTTTGATTTCTGTTCCAGGCTTTTGGTCAGGCTCATACCAACCATAAGAAAGTAGCAGCAGATGGAGAGAGCAGAGAGGAGACTTTGATACAGGAATCTGCCACAAAAGAAGAATACTACATGAAAAAAGTTATGGAACTGCAGACAGAACTCAAGCAGCTGAGGAATGTCCTTGCCAACACCCAGTCTGAAAATGAACGCCTAAATTCAGTTGCCCAGGAACTTAGAGAGGTGAGCATTTTTAAGCAGTAAGCGTTGAATGGCAAAGCCTTTGAATCTGAAGAGTTACATTCCCTTGGAAGAGGTAGTAATGTGGCAGGCTATTCCAAAATTAGAAGTATTTGGAACCATTTCTCAGTTTTATGATTTGCCATTCTATCATGTAGCAGCACTGAAGATAGTAGTTATACAGTTATAAGCCTAACACTGTTAATAGGTATCCTTTCTGGGCTTAAGACTGAGCAATACAATATATTTTTTCATTGCTTTTCTGTGCAAAGGGAAAAAAAACTGAAAAGAAAAAAAGAGTCTGATTGAAAAGATTGATGGGTCAAGTGAGGGGATTGAAGGGCAAATGTGCACCTGCCTCCAAGATCCTTCTCACAGTCACTGCTATTAAGTGTGGTTTCACCCAGTTTGTATTTATATAGTTGATTCATTTGCTTAAAACTGTTTTTATTCCTTGTACACATCTTAAATAGAAAACCCACATAAACACACACATATGCACACATAAACACAAAGAATGGTGCAGGTTTAAGAATTTTTTAAAAGCAAAATACTATTATTAACTTTTATTTTAAGTCCCCTTCCTGCTGAAGGCATTCAAAATGTGTACAAAGGTATAAAAACAGTTTTAAGCAAATGAAACAATCAACTATATACATACAAACTGGAACTTATTTTGCAGTACAGGCATAACTATAACTATACATGCCCATCGTTGTTCATCTCTTTGCAAGGTTGTATGAAACAATTATTGATCTGAATTAGAAGGATAATTTAAAAACAAAAGTATAGAAACTCAAGAATAACCAGGAAGTGAGAACTTACAAGTTTATATCTTTGAAGACCCAGATTGTTGGAGATAATATGCTGACTCTATAAATCACTTAGAGAGGACTGTAAAGCACTGTAAAGCAATTATAAGTCTAAGTGCTATTACCATTGCTATTTTATTTTAGAAATGAACTCTCTTTTAAAAAAGAGAGAAAGCTAGGGATTTGGGGTCATCTCCCTACCCATAACTTTCTCCTTATTTGTTGTCATCTGGGAAGAAGATTGTAAACTACAGCTGGTTAAATTAATTGAGCATCTATTTTTCTGCTACTTTTCTGCTATTTTTCTTAACATATAGAACTGCAACTCCACTTTGAAGATGTTTATTCTTGTATCAGTGCATAGAAACAATTGGCCTATTTTCAAGGGTAATATATATTTTTAAATAGGTATGATACAAAATGATTACTTTTAAATCACTGCTATTTCATTTTCATTTGTTCCTGTTCAGACATGCTGATAGGGTGGTTTCTAAATATGAATGTATCTTTTCATATTTGTTGGCTCAACAAATTCTGTCATTCTAAAAATGCATGTCATTTTGTTTTTCATTATTTAGAGCAGTCTGTAGGTCAGTGAGCAAAGTACTGTATATAATTTGGATGTAAGTAGTTCCAGGTGCAGTCCCCAATATCTCTGGATCCAGTTGTGTAAAAATTGTGTAGAAGCCTGAAGAATTGCTGCTAGTCACTGTTGATTGAGGCAAAATGGATCAATAATGTGATTAGATTTAAGATAGGGTTGTTTTTTTATATTTCTGTGTTTCTTTTAAGTAAGAGTGAAATGCAGAAACCTAGGGTAACATGGTTGCTACTCCATACACAGATATGTGGATTATTTGAGTTTACAGAAAGAATAGCTCTTTCATTTTAGATTACCCTGAAAAATATGATAGTTCTATTATTGTAAAGGTATTTGTTGTCAGACTTTTGGAGGAGAGTATGACTAATGGGAGACATAGATGTTTTGGGCATTACTCTTGTTTTCAGTAATCTAGATTGGCCTAGTTGAGCTGGATTCCCTCCCAGCAGAGCAAAAAGAAGCATATCAGGTAAGACCAATGTCCCTTCTCCATGGTGCTGGTGAGAGAATAGGTGTTGGATACTCGCCTCTTCTCATGCATAGAAAGGAGACGGTAGTCACCTCCCTCCCTAATTGGGTTTACTTATCATATCCTTTTCCCTATATTCTATCTTTCAACCTTATCTGGCCGAGAGCCGCCAAAAGTCGAGAGCCAACACATGAGCCAAGTTTATGGATTCACGAACAACTGGGGGAGGGGCGGATCCAGAAGTCACTTTAAAGACTTGTTGCTTGGTCCTGATTGGCTAGGACAGCGAGCTAAGCCCATGTGACTACCGTCTCCTTTCTATGCATGAGAAGAGCTGTTCAGGTGAGTATCCAACGCCTATTCTCTCACCAGCACGCCGTCCAGCTGATTTTCGGCTTTCTTTTCAGCCATTTTCGCTCTCCTGAAAGCATCCTGAAGCTTGGGGATAGCAAAAATGGGCCAACGGGCCAACTGAAGGTTCATTTGTGTGTGTCATCCCCAGCCTCCTTTTCACTGTCAGTGGTTTTTAGGAACGTCTTTGGCTTTGGACAGTTCAGCCAGGCCTCCCACACCTCGGCCCAGATCGATCCAGAGCTCTATTATTGCCTAGAGAGTCATTCAGGAAAGGCCTCTGCAGTTGATAATATTGTTCTGGATCGATCCAGAGCTGTTATTGCCAACAGAGGCCTTCAGGAAAGCTCTGCCAGCTGCAGAAGAAATGGACCGAGGTGTGAGAGGCCTGGTTGCAACTCTCTGAAGGTAAGTAATAGGGAAGCTCCACTTCTATTTCATTTCTGACTGGCCTGTTGGGCCATTTTTTTTGCCATCTCCAGGCTTTCCATGGGGCTTTCCTGAACCCTGGGGAAAGCAAAAAACAGCCCAATGGGTTTACTGGAAGACCAAGACTTCAGTGAGGCCTATTTGCATGTGCAGGGAGGCAGCACAGGGGTTGTACATATGCGCAGGGCACAAGGGCATTATGCGTATGGGCATGTGTACATTATTGCACATGCACTCTTTTGGAACCCGAGCCGGTAAAGGTTCACCATCACTGCTCTAGGCAATGATTTCTTCTCAATTAATCTCTCTGCATTTATTTGGCACATACGGTACATAAAAATAATTGCAAAAGAAATCTACAGCTAGGAATGGAAGTGGTGGGAGAAATGTGAATTCTGTTGAGGAAGATGGCATTGGACTGTATACAGCTTCTATTCTCCACCCGCCGAATTATTTTTAGGTTCCAGTGCTGTCACCATAGTAGCCAACTAAGCTTCTTGTTAGACCCCCATCTGCCTACATTGACTGCCTGGGGCTTTTCTCTATATACACAGTAGCCTGATTGTTCCAGGTCTCTAAGTTCTCATAAGCACCTGCCTGAGCTTCATTACTAAGGAGATAAAATTCCCAAAGTTGTAGCCTTATTTAGGGTTCCAATAGGATGTGTAACTAAAATGCTTAAGAGTCTTTTAACGTTTCATTAATTTCTTGTTTGTGCTCTCTCTCTCAGAAAGTGTTCAGCCAACAGAGAACAAAGCTAACAAACATATATACACTACACACACACAAACACCACACATACACACAAACACACAAAATTTGAATCTTAATTTGTAATTGTAAAACATACACTAAAAGCAGCCTGTTGTGAGAGCACACAGTTACAACTATTTAAGGATAATTAAATTGTTATTGTAAAAGATCAGACGAAGCAACAACCTTTCAATGTTGCTAATTCAGAGAATGTGGCAGGCAATAATTTAGATGAATTATTTGTGTGCTCTGAATGAAAAAGAAATACTACATTGTGGAATGGAAGATTCATTAATAATTTAATAATAATTGGTACCATTTTCTAAGGTTTTTTAGAAATAGACGGGATTTGTCTCCAATTTTAATAGCACATTTCCCATCTGGAAAATGTGACCCAAAAGATAGGAAGAAGATGACTCATTTTCTTTGACAATTCAGAATAAAAGTCCAGGCTTGCCTTAATTGCAACATATGAAGTACCGGTATATGATATATTTTTGAAAGTATATTATATCCATGAATCATATACCTAGGAAACATACTTAGAAATCATAGATCTACTTCTTCATGATAAGGAAAAGGGTGTGCCAGATGCAAGTAACTCTTAACACATGCAGCTACACTTTAGTAAATTAAAAAACCAAACATACTTGAAGAATCTACCCAAAAAATAGTCTTGGAAGGAAAAGAATAAGTTTATCATATAGCTAAATCTAAACAGGATAATTATCTACACACCAAGAATTCTTTCTTTCTTTCTTTCTTTCTTTCTTTCTTTCTTTCTTTCTTTCTTTCTTTCTTTCTTTCTTTCTTTCTATCTATCTATCTATCTATCTATCTATCTATCTATCTATCTATCTATCTATCTATCTAATCTAATCTAATCTAATCTAATCTATTTTATGCCAATTCAGTGAAGCGGTTGACATGATGTGCCTGTGCGTGGAAGCTGTTAGGGTCTGGATGGGAGCCAACAGGCTCAAGCTCAATCCTGACAAGACCAAGATCCAACCTCTATCTATTCTCCTTTATCAGAACCATTTGTTCTCCCCACCACCACTCCAAAAAGGGCATTTTCAATTCCCAGTTTGTCACAGTCTAGGTTGATGTCTATGGTCATATTTGTTTAAAGTCATCTTGAACTGAAATGAACAATTAGGGGGTTTCCGGAATCAATCCCATCCATCCCTCTACCTGATTAATAGGAGAATGAAAACAAATGACTCTTAAGTAGTGGCTCACCCTTAGTTACTACAGATCCTGGAAGCAATATAAGTGCATTATTTCTCTATTGCACTTTGGTGCAACATCCATGTAAGATAGTTGTGAGGAAGATCAAATTGGGAAAAAATCCTTCCATATACCTTGAGTTTCCAGAGAAATAATGAGATAGAAATAAATACAATAGCAAAGATGGGGAAAGGACTGCATTGCCAGCATTGTTGCAACTGGGTGTGCTTCCCAGTCACTGTAACCATGGATACATCCTACTGCACTGCCTGGAAAAGAAGAGGTATATCAAAATAATGGCTGCAGACAAATGTCAAGACAGAAGGTCAAAGGCTTTCTTTGGGGCAGGGAGATTAACCTGAAGGAGATAACCTGATTCGATTGGGATGTTTGATAGTGTGATTGTTGTGGTTTATGTTAGGTCTTTTATAGCATTTTTAAAATGTGTGTGTGTAGGTCTTGGCATATTTGGGTCTTTTTCTGTGAAAGGTTGATAGACTCCTGGAATCTATCAACGTTACATGGGAAAAGATCCGAATATGCCACGACCTACATACACACCTATACATGTGAAAATCCACAAAAACATATGCACACACACACACACACACACACACACACACACACACACACACACTTAAATACAATATCCACAGAATCTGGCATTTTCAAAAGGGAGTATTTTTTAAATCACTGGCACAATTACCAGCCTTTGTTCATAAAGGAGGGAGGGAGGAAAGAAAAAGCAAAAGAACGAGAGAAAGAGAGAGAAAGGAAAAGAGAAAAAGAACTTTAGTATCTTACTCTTCTTTCTCACTGGAAAAGGAACAGTCAAAATACTTACCCTGATTGCTGTGTATATTAGAACTAGTGCAAGAATCTACAAACAAGTCAAAGAAAATGGTCCAGATGCATTAACTATAGAAAATGTCTGCTAAATGTCATCTATCAAGAGCATCTTGATACAACCTCTATCAAGAGGAAGAGTCATGGAAGCAAGTGCTATCCACTGGAGCTATTTATCTGTTGGCCCCTGAAACAAGGGCAGACCAAGGTCATTGGAAACTGGAGTTTATACTGAATGTGGTTGTCTTCTATATAAAATTATTATATTAATGTTTGTTGCATTAATATTTGTTTTAATTAATGTTTATTACTATGTTTATTAATTTTTAATTAGTGTTTTGCACTTAGAAAGGCTCTGGAGTGATGAATAAATCATTAAGCATTAGCTTTTGACATATTGTCTACAAAGCCCTTTGATCCCCCCCCCCCCCCCCCAAAAGCTTGAGTAGGCGGCTATTTTTAAATGAGAAAGCCACTAATTGAGAACAGGCTTCTTACTAAACAGATTTTTCTTGTTAACAGAAAATTGGAAAACACCCCATATCAGAGTGACTCAGTTTATGTTAGGATTAATATGTTGCTCTAGTTTCTGGCCATTGAATTGTAAGAACTCTGAGTGAGAACTCTGCTTTCAGTAGAGGAAAACCAAGTGATTAGAAAAAATGGGGCGAGACTTTTCTGCTTTCAAGAATCCCTAAATACTGTCCCCTATTAAAAAGAATGGGTGAAGTAGCTGAAAGATATCACCATAATTATGATTTTATATTTGTAATTTGGAGAGGGCGGAAGGAAGCTTTCCTGTGCATTCATGAATCTAATTTTCCCAAGATTACACCACATGATCTTTATTCCTTCAGAGGCGAATTTTATTAGAACATATATGCTAATTAATTGAGAAAGAAAGGAAATCTCTTGAAGAAAATATATCAAGGGACTGACAACCACCAAGGTTATCCTGTCTCCACATTTGTATTTCTAAATTATACATCAGCTTGAATTACTTGTATCTCAGGTGTGAGAATTTTGGAAGGTTTTATTGTAACGAATATTTAAATGGACATAAATAGAAATGTGTTTTTATGGCTTTATAAATGGGGCTGGTATTTTTTCTACAATGAAATGGTGAGAGTAATACCTTTGTACTGAAAATTATTTTTTATTTTATGTATGTCTATAAATCTTTTCAGCTTGAAAACACAGGTGTGTTTATTAACTGTGGAAAGGATAATTCCAAATTAGATCTGATTTGGTTGCTTAATTTAGAATAAACAAAATTAATTACAGTTATAAGGCAGCTTCTGCTTCTTATTTGAAATAAAATAGACAATAAAACTGACTAAACAACCTTGAAAAGGCAAGGAAAATTATTGTTATTTTAGTCAGTCATTTTTTATTACTCCTCCCTTATTTATATAGTGAAGACTCATCATAGTGATTGATCTAAATTATCTACTTCAATGTTTCTCAACCTCAGCAACTTTAAGTTGTGTGGATTTCTGCCCAGAATTCCCAGCCAGCATGCCTAATATGCAGACAGTTTGAAGTTGTTTAAGGTTGAGAAACCTGTTCAATAGTCTATGGGTCCTTGCCAACATTCCCAAGACCCAAGTTGGGAAACTATTTATTTTATTTTATTTATTTATTTTGTCCAATACTGTACACCAGGGGTCTCCAACCGCCGGTCCGCGGACCGGGACCGGGCCGTTGGGGGTTTTCAGCCGGTCCGCGGCACCAGGGCCCCCTCGGCCTTTCCGCGCTGCCCACCGCCCGCCCGATTTGCCCCCTCTGCTCCTCTGCCACCTCCTGCCTTTCACCGCAGCTCCTCCCGCACCCGGAACGCACGCCCTGCCCGCCTCACATTTGCCGAGAGGACTTTCGCCCCGGGCTCTCAGCAAGGGGGCTGCATGAGAGGCGGGGCCGGCGGAAGGTGATATTCAATGTCGGGGGCGCACGGGCGGTTTTGCGCGCGCTCCCTATCTCCCTGCTAGCCCACTCGGAATACTGTATTCAAAATAAGAAAAGCCTTCGCCGGCAAAGGCTTTTCTTATTTTGAATACGTATTCCGAGTGGGCTAGCAGGGAGATAGGGAGCGCGCGCAAAACCGCCCGTGCGCCCCCGACATTGAATATCACCTTCCGCCGGCCCCGCCTCTCATGCAAACCCCCTTGCTGAGAGCCCGGGGCGAAAGTCCTCTCGGCAAATGTGAGGCGGGCAGGGCGTGCGCGCGTCACCGCTGAGAAGAACGGAGAGAGAACGAGAGTGAGTGAAAGCAACAGACAGCAAGATAGAGAGAAAGTGAGAAAGAGAGAGTGAGAGAAAGGGGGGAGAGAAAGAGATAGCAAGAGAGAGAGAACAAGAGAGAGAAAGAGCGTGAGAAACAAAACAAGAGAGAAAGAGTGAGAGAGAGAGAAAGCAAAAGAGACAGAAAGAAAACAAGAGAGAGAAAGTGAGAAGAAGAGAGAGAAAGAGGAGGAGAGAGAGAGAAAGAGAGAGGGGGAGAGAGAGAAAGAGAGGGAGAAAGAGAGGGAAAGGGGGGAGAGATAGCAAGAGAGGGAGAGAGAAAGAGAGAGGGAAAGGGGGAGAGAGGGGGGAGAGAAAGAGGAGATAAAGGAAGAGGAGAGAGAGAAAGGAAGAGAAAGAAAGAAAGAGGGATAGAAAGAGAGAGAGTGAGAGATGCTCAGTGAGCCTTTCTTTGAAGTTGCCTTTCTTTCTTTCTTTCTTTCTCTTTCTTTCTTGCTCTTTTTCTTTCTCTCTTTTACCTTTCCTTCCTCTATTTCTTTTCTTTCTCCTTCCTACCTTCTTCCCTCCCTCCCTCCAGTCCTTCCTCTCTTACTCTCCCCTTTCATAAGTTTCCTTGCTTCCTTCCTCTGTTCCTGTCCCTTCCCTCTTTCCTTCTTTCTTCCTTCCTTCCTTCCTTTCCTCCCTCCATTTCTTGCTTTCCTTTTCCTTCCTCCCTTCTTTCCTCCCTCATTCCCTTCTTTCACTCCTTCCTCTCTTACTCTCCCCTTTCACACCTTTCTTTGCTTCTTTGCACCCTTCTTCTGTTCCTGTACCTTCCCTTTTTCCTTCCTTCCTTCCCACCCTCCGTCCATTCATTCACCCATTCCTCTCTTGATCGCCCCTTTTACGGCGCCGCTGACAGCTAGCTCCCCCCCCCCCCCACCGGGCCATGGAAAACTGGTCTAGCTGAAAGCCGGTCCCTGGTGCAAAAAAGGTTGGGGACCTCTGCTGTACACAATAATACACAAAGAATGTTATAGAGGATATAGTAGAGAAGAAATACAAGATATAGAAGAGACTATAGGACAGGGGACGGAAGGCACTCTAGTGCGCTTATGTACGCCCCTTACTGACCTCTTAGGAATCTGGAGAGGTCAACCGTGGACAGTCTAAGGGAAAAATGTTGGGGATTAGGGGATGATACTACGGAGTCCGGTAATGAGTTCCACGCTTCAACAACTCAATTACTAAAGTCATATTTTTTACAGTCAAGTTTGGAGCGGTTAATGTTAAGCTTGAATCTGTTGTGTGCTCTTGTGTTGTTGTGGTTGAAGCTGAAGTAGTCTTTGATAGGCAGGACATTGCAGCATACGATCTTGTGAGAAATACTTAGATCATGTTTAAGGCGTCGTAGTTCTAAGCTTTCAAGACCCAGGATTGTAAGTCTAGTTTCAAGGGTTTTTCCTGATACTTCGTTTCCTTTCTTCTCCATCACTTTTATATAATTTATGTGGCTGTTATACTAATAACCCTGTTCCAGGATTATTATTTCTTCTGAATTCCACGTAACAAATATAGCCTTGATCGAACTGTGCACCAGAGTCTCAGAGGTTCCCTTTGAAATCAATCAACTAGATCAATTAGATCCTTTCTCCCTGAGGTGCTGAGAATCAGCAGAGGTTAACAAGACTTATCTGACCACAATAACACATTAATAGTATCCAGTTCACACCATTGTTCTCAGACAGAAATCAGATTTTCCTTTTTGTGAGTTAGGGACATACAGTAAATAACTGGGTCAGGCCCAGGGTTGCTAGAGAGGACATGAATTCCTGAAGCATCTTCTGCCCAGAGAAAGCAATTAAAATCAATCCATTCTGTCCGTCTGGGAATATCCCCTGTCAATGCAGCTGGAGCATTGATTGGGGAGGGAAACTGCTTTGCAGAAGGGAGGTTCATACAATAGTGGCAAACACGTATAGTTCTATATTAACTCTTGGAAATGTGAAGCTATGAAATAGTATATAATGTGATGGGAAAGACCTTGAGAGACGGATGAAGAGATGCTGCCTAGGACATGGTTAGAGCCTAGCCTGCAGCTGGAGAGTGGGCTCCCTAGTTTCTTGGGCTGTAAAAGAGACTGCAGAGATTTGTACTTTCAGACTTGCATTAATGTAGCCTTGTGATAAAATAAAACTGGTTCATCCAGTCATATGTCCTGGGTACTCTACCTGGAAAGACTGACATATAGGCCAGTGATGGGTTCTAAATCCCATCGCTACCGGTTTGTACAATAGGGCTGGTGGGCGAAGCCTCCTGCCACAACCAGTTCGTGGTTCCAGACCGTAAAGGCACTTTCATTCATTCATTCATTCGATTTTTATGCCGCCCTTCTCCTTAGACTCAGGGCGGCTTACAACATGTTAGCAATAACACTTCTTAACAGAGCCAGCCTATTGCCCCCACAATCCGGGTCCTCATTTTACCCACCTCGGAAGGATGGAAGGCTGAGTCAACCTTGAGCCGGTGATGAGATTTGAACCACTGACCTTCAGATCTACAGTCAGCTTCAGTTGCCTGCAGTACAGCACTCTACCTGCTGCGTCACCCTGGCACTTCCCAATTTTTGTGTAAATATGTATGTGGAAAAAAATTAACCTTGCAAATAGTATTTTGCACAAAGAGTAGAGGATTATTAGAATTGAAATTCTTTATTGGCCAAGTGTGATTGGACACACAAGGAATTTGTCTTTGGTACATATGCTCTCAGTGTATATAAAAGAAAAAGATACATTTGTCAAGAATCATGAGGTACAACACTTAAAGATTGTCATAGAGGTCAAATAAGCAATGAGGAAATAATCAATATTAATAACAATCTTAAGGATAAAAGCAACAAGTTACAGTCATACAGTCATAAGTGGGAGGAAATGGGTGATAGGAATAATGAGAAAAAACTAGTAGTAATAGTAGTGCAGACTTAGTAAATAGCTTGACAGTGTTGAGGAAATTATTTGTTTAGCAGAGTGATCTCATTTGGGGAAAAACTGTTCTTGTGTCTAGTTGTCTTGGTTGCAGTGCTCTGTAGTGACATTTTGAGGGTAGAGTTGGAACAGGTTTTTTAGGTATAGAAAGAGTCCCTAGGAAGTTGGACAGCATAGAAATTGAAGAAATAAATAAATAAAATCTCTGAACAGTAAGGGTGGGATGCAACCGTTACCAGAAGCCACCTACCCAGTTGGATTTTCCCATCAGACCACAAGGCTCCTAGAAAATTATTTACTTTTAAATAACATTTATTGAATGTTTATTTCCCATTTCCCACTTTATTTTATTGTAATTTATAATCTTCTGGGAGGAATGTCACCCTGAAAGGCAGGATATACAGTGGGTGTGGGTGTGGGTGTGTATGCCACATGTGTCACATGTTTTTGCTGAATTTAAAATTAAGGGAGACTAGGATAGTACTATTTCAGCCTTGTTCTGGGCTCATCAGCTAGCCATACCCTCACTGGGATTTGATCCTGCAGCTTCTGCCTTGTAAGGCAGAGATATAGGCAGATATATATATAGATATATATATATACATATGACGGTCTTGGTATATTCGAGTTTCTTTTTGCCCTGTGTAATGTTTTGCATGTCTATGCGACGTTTCGGTGAAATCACATTCACCATCTTCAGGCTGGAGTTCCAATCTTTGTGTTGTTGTAAATGGAATATTAGCAAACTGACATTTCTTTCTAGTATGTAGTGTGGGGGTGGAGATTTGCTTTGAATGTAGCAAATAGATTGGGTGACTATGCTTCAGTGATCTGATTGGTTGGTGTAATCATAGTTGTTAGAAGGAATGACATGAAGATTTTATGAAGTTTTTTGTTTAAGGCTGATTTCCAAATATAAAATTCTAAAATCATAATAATTAGAAGGATTGACATGTTGATTATTATGAAGTGTTTATTTTGTTTAAGGCTGGTTTCCAAATCTCTGGCAGGCGGGAGGTATCATCTCTTTTATTTAAACAAAGGGGTCTCTTTTCAATTTCGATAGCTTCTAGAGAGATTCTTTTATATAAATTCTCTGTTTTGTGGAGTAATTTAGTTTTTTCAAAGTCAATTTCGTGCCCTGTTTTTTTAATGTGCTGGACAAGGGAGGAGGTCTTTTCTTGTTTTTTGACTGCATTCACATGTTCTGCTATGCGTTGGCTCACTCTTCGGTTAGTTTGTCCAATGTATGTGGCTGCACATGTTTTGCAAGGGATTTCATAGATTCCTTGGTATTCCAATTGGATTTTATCTTTGGGGCTCCTTAGGATATTAGATATTTTTTGGTTAGTGCAAAATGAGGTTTTGATGTTATGTTTGTGCAGGATTTTACTAATTTTATCCGTGGTGCCTTTGATGTAAGGAAGGATGGTGGTGCCATTGTCCTGTTCTTGATCTTGTTTTTTGGGGGGTGTCTCTTTATTGATTAGGTTTGTTATTGTTTTCTCTTTGAATCCATTAGAAATTAGTACATCTTTGAGTTTGTTCAATTCAGTTTTTAAGTGCTCATGGTCAGCTAAGCGTTTGGTTCTGGTGATGAGAGTTTTGGCCACTGAGGTGATTTGTGCGGGGTGGTGGTGTGAGTGTGCATTTAGATAACGGTTGGTATGGGTTTTCTTTTGGTAGATAGTATGTCCTAGGCTGCCATTGGGTTTTTTATAGACCAGTACATCTAGAAAGGGAAGTTGATCATTGATTTCTGTTTCCATAGTAAACTGTATTTTGGGGTGTAGGCTGTTGAGATGTGTGAGGAAATTGTCTAGTTTTTCTTTACCATGTGGCCAAATTACAAAGGTATCATCAACATATCTCAGCCAAAGTTTGGGTTTGTATTTGGCTTGCTCTAAAGCATTATTTTCGAAATATTCCATATAGAGGTTGGCTATGACAGGTGATAGAGGTGATCCCATGGGGGCTCCCTCTATTTGTTTATATCTTTGTTCATTATAGATGAAGTATGTATTGGTCAGGCAGTGGTTGGTAAGGTCTAGGATATATTTGGGGGGTTTGTGTTTGTCCTGGATAGCTGTCAAGGCTGTTGCTGGGGCCGCTTCCCAGCTGGGGAGTGGAGCTGGGGTGTCCCCAAGCGCGCCCGCACCGCCCGCCCGCCCACGCTGTTGCTGGGGCCGCTTCCCAGCTGGGGAGCGGAGCTGGGGTTTCCCCAAGCGCGCGCGCGTTGCTGGGGCCGCTTCCCAGCTGGGGAGCGGAGCTGGGGTGTCCCCAAGCGCGCCCGCACCGCCCGCCCGCCCACGCTGTTGCTGGGGCCGCTTCCCAGCTGGGGAGCGGAGCTGGGGTTTCCCCAAGCGCGCGCGCGTTGCTGGGGCCGCTTCCCAGCTGGGGAGCGGAGCTGGGGTGTCCCCAAGCGCGCGCGTGTTGCTGGGGCCGCTTCCCAGCTGGGGAGCGGAGCTGGGGTTTCCCCAAGCGCGCGCGCACCGCCCGCCCGCCCACGCTGTTGCTGGGGCCGCTTCCCAGCTGGGGAGCGGAGCTGGGGTGTCCCCGCGCGTGCCGCCCGCCCGCCCACGCCGTTGCTCGCGCTGCCGCTGGGGTCTTACCGGGGCAAGAGGGGGAAGACCCAGGGAAGCCGCCCAGCTTCCCAGCTGGGGAACTCTACCATCTACGCATGCGTGGCCATAGAAAAAAGGCACGCATGCGCAGATGGTGGAGTTTACTTCCGGGTTGAAAACTCGCGAAATAGCCCTTTCGCGATGCTCGAGGACGCGAAACTCGAGGGTTCACTCTGTATATATATATATATATATATATATATATATATATATATATATATATATATATATATATATATATCTTTATATATATATAGATATATGTATCACATGTTTTTGCTGAATTTTTAAAATTAAGGGAGACTATATATATAATTAAGGGAGGCTGTATATATATATAATGATATTGTTACATTATCTTGCCTCTCCTCCACAAGATCACAAGTTAGAAGTCATTTTTTTACATAAAAAAGCAAAAAGTATTTAATGCTAGTGTATGTTTTTCAGATAAATAAAAACGTTGAGAACCAGCGAGGCCGCTTACGAGATGACATCAAAGAGTATAAATTCCGGGAATCTCGCTTGCTACAAGATTATACTGAACTTGAGGAAGAAAACATTTGCCTTCAGAAGCAAGTGTCTATTCTGAAACAGAATCAAGTGAGTATTGTCAAAGTTATTATCTGGCATGTGTCAGTGTTCCAAGTAATGCACCCATTCCAAACAGAACTTCGGCGCAGGTATATTCCTCAAAGAACTTTTTTATTAGACACATAATATTGGCACAACTGGTGGAAACCAACTCTGAAAGTTCCTGTGATTTTCACCTAATTAAAAGTGAAAGTTTTCCCCTTTCCCTAAAGCATCAGTCACATTTTCCAATAGCTGATTGCTTGGTTACTCCACTCTCCTCTCCCAGCCATCTATTGGAATGATCTTGGTTCCCGTGGAGGGAGCAGAATTAATGCCCCCCCCCCCACGAAAAGCAAACTATTTACCCCTCCCTGACCCCTCTTCTGCCTTGTGGCAACCCTGAAGCCACAAAAATAACCTAAAGGTTTGTTTTAGGGTTAGCAGCATGGTTGTGTACGGGAGAAGCATGTAGCTTTTACCCAGCACCTCAGATTTTAGTCCTCAAAATGCCCTAATGTTTAGGGTTTGGGTTTGGGTTTGGATTAGGGTGAGGGTGAGGGTGAGGGTGATGCCGTGAGGAAAGTGGTAAATAATGGGTGTGCCCAGATACTACTCTATTGCCAGATATTTCCCTTGGTGTCCACCATGCTCTTTTGATCAAGAAGAAGCTGGAAAAGCAGCAGCTGTCAAGTTTTGAAGCAAGATCCTTTTGCATCACAAAATTCTCTCTAGATAGTAGAACACATCTTAGGGGACTATCTCACTGTATTTTCTTGCAGTTTTAATTATTTAGGAAGTAGACAGCCATGTATCAGTGAAGTCACCACAAGCTTTCAAAATTTCAGAAGTGTCACAACTTCAGAATATGGTTGTCCCACCCTATCAATCTTTTCACTTGCCTTTTGATTGCTTTTTTTTTTTTTGCAACACATAGAATATAGAATAAAAGAATTGGAAGGGACTTTGGAAGTCTTCTAGTCCAACCTCCTGCTCAAGAAGGAGACCCTTTATCATTTCAGAGCAGTAGTTGTCCACAACAGAAAATACACATTGAAAGGAATCCCTTCGCTTTTGCTCCCAACTGCTTAGGATACAATTGTTTAGGATGAACACCATTCAGGGATGGCGGTGGAGTGGATAGCTTGCAGGCGGAGTTTAGAAAGTCCAGTTCTTAAAGATTTTGGCAGGAAACAGAGGCTATTTCCCCATTAGTAAACTTGAGAGCCTCAGAAGAAAGTGTATGTGTACACACAAACACACACACATAGATACAAACAAACCCGAGGAGAGAAATAATTAGGCCTCTGCAGATAGGCATACTTCATGATATACAGACAGACAAAATCCACCCACAATACACTTGGCTAAAATATATAAAATCCAAAATAAAACTTCACTTTTAAAATGAGTTTTTAGAACATTCCCTCCTGACCTGTTCCTAAAGGCACAGAAAGACAAAAAGGAACACACAAGCAACAGTAACATTGGATGGGAAAGGCATACCGGTAGTTGCAATCTGTTTTAGTAAAACTAAAGCTGTGTGTCCTAAAAACGTACAACTTTGTTGCTTATGATCCAGTGTCCAATTCATTAAACGTAAAGAGTATCATCCTCTATATTACCTGATGTATTTCAAGGGAAGTAATCTCCAGGATGTGTACTGAGTGTTAGATTCATGTCAATTTTCTTCTTTATGTAATTTGCAGGAGTTATTGAAATGAATAGAAACTGACCTGAGATTTCATATTAATTGATTTTCAAAAATGACATGTTTTATACCATAATATAAATTATATCATATATAATAATAATGAAAAACACCATAGATAAGGGAAACAAATTTTAATTCAGAACACTTCATAAGTTTATAAAAACTTTCTGGTATTGGTATTAGAAAGGTAAAACTGAGGAAGCATTACAAAAAGAGTTTGAAACACTATACCATGGGTTTCAAACTCACATTGTCACGGTGGTGTCACATGACATATCGGGACTTTTTCACGCTTCGTTAAGCTGGGCGTGGGTATGGCCAGCGCATGATGCATCTGGCCTACAAGCTGGGAGTTTGACAGCCTTGCTCTATTCCATCCTTCTATTCCTTCCTTGTTTTTTGTAGAGCTTTTACTACTTAAACGGGAACATTTTAACATTCCTTCTTTCATGCTTGCTGTCAGGTATTTTAGTGACACCTTTTCTGTAACAGGTGGAATTTGAAGGGCTGAAGCATGAAATCAAAAGACTAGAAGAAGTAACAGAATTCCTGAACAGTCAGTTAGAAGATGCCATAAGATTGAAAGAGATATCTGAACGCCAGCTTGAAGAAGCCTTAGAGACCCTGAAGACAGAACGTGAACAGAAGAATAATCTTCGGAAAGAATTATCTCATTATATGAATATCAATGACTCCATGTATACCAGCCATTTGAACATCTCGTTGGATGGACTGAAATTTAGCGATGAAACCACCGAGCCCAATAATGATGAGATTGTGAATGGCTTTGAACCAAATTGCCTGAGTAAAGTCAACAATGGCAATAATAAAGCATCAACACCCAAAAAATCTGACAGCTTCCCTCCAGCCCCTAGTTTGGTGAATGATCTTCTGAGTGAGCTAAATATATCTGAAATCCAAAAATTGAAACAACAACTAATGCAAGTAAGTCTGTACTATATATATATTCCTTATACATGTCTTCAAATTAAGCTTTTCAAAAATATGTACTGGCTGGAGGTTCTATTTCATTACACGATGTTGCTAAAATGAACTGTGTTTGACTTTGATATATCTTTGATATTGGCTCTATTTGAAATAGCAAATAGAATACTGTAGTCTGACTTTGAAAAAGGTTGGAATGTGGTAGGTCTTACTTTTTTATACACTGTTTAGGAAAGTAATGCTTTCAGTTACCATAAAGTAGATGTTAAAAATTGAAGTCCATTGATAATAGATTTTACTTGAACTGCCCTGATGTTTAATTTTGTAAAATTCTAGCATTACAGGAAAGCACATTTCACACTTATCATTTATGTCAGTGATTTCAAGATTAATTTAAACAATGTATATATATATATTAGCTGAAATCTCACGAGATTAGTAAATATTCCATTTTCCCTCCATAGAAATTACTGAACTTTTAAAGTTGTATTTTGTTTTTCTAATAAAGAGGGAATTTTTAAAGAGTTAAAGGTAGAAAAATATTAATAAAAAATCCAAAACATGGATGCCCATCAGACCACATAAAACTTTATAATGTTGATTACATATGAATGAACATTACAAAAATATATGTTTATCATAATAGGTAGTAGAATTTTTTTTGATCATCAATTAAAAAGATATGAACTAGCTTTACCTATATAATCAATATATAATATTCAAGTAGTCCTCACTTAATGGCCAGGACTCCACCATAACACCAGCAACTCCTTTGATAATGATGGACTTGCATCCTCACTTTTGTTGCCCTTGTTAAGTAAATCACCTGTGATCATTAAGAGAGGTATCACATGACTGCATCTTTATTGTCTTCATTGACTCTGAGCTGGTGATCACCTAACTATAAGGACATTACAGTGGTCATAAATTCAATTATCAATTACAAAGTTACATTTCCAGTGCTGTCATAATTTCAGACAGTTGCTAAAGAGGGAATTCATTAAATGAAGACTGCCTGTTACATTCTCTTATAATAAAGACAAACTTAAGAAGTTGTTCGATATTGATCTGTTTGTTTATATTTCATGTTTTTAAACTGCCCATCTCCTCAAAGAGAGGAATTGGGTGGTTTATAAATTATTATTATAATTTTAAGTATTATAACATATTATTTTTATTTAGCATAGTTATCTAAACTTCATTATTCTAGCGTTAGAGCCTCCCAAAAAATTGAGGCTGCAATTTATTCGGGTGATCAGTGATCAAAGGACAATGCAGTCTAAATTCTTACACTGAACTATATTCTTTACTGAGGCAGAATAATAGTAGTGCATCATGAATAACATATGTCTACCTGTGAGAATTAAATCATCTTATGTACTGTATTCATCCTTAACATCTAAATGCATTTTCAATCCTGGTACTATAGATGGCTATAATTTGGTACATATTTCATTGTAAAACTCAAAGAGCAGAGAACAAATAGTACAAAGTAAGACCATGTTAATGATTCCAAATTCTGGAAATAATAGCTTAAAATGTTTAGATTCAATAATCTTATACTATTCCTTGTTACATTTAACTGTGAAGGTCAGATGCCAAATTTAGATTTTTCACTTATGTGAGGCTCCTTTATAGGAACCAGATATGTGTTCAGGACATAACAGTTATTTTTCATTATAGATGGAGAGGGAAAAAATGAATCTGTTGTCTACGCTCCAAGAATCACAAAAACAACTAGAGAACACCCGGGGTGCACTTTCTGAACAGCATGAGAAAGTTGGCAGGCTCACCGAGAACCTCAATGCCATGAAAAAACTCCAGGTCAGCAAGGAACGCCAGTCTGCTCTTGACAATGAGAAAGAACGAGATAGCCATGAAGACGGAGATTATTATGAGGTTGATATCAATGGCCCAGAGATCCTGGAATGCAAGTATAAAGTAGCTATGGCAGAAATTGGTGACTTGAAAGAGGAACTTAAAGCTGTCAAGGTTAAATATGAGGAATGCGAATCTAAATACGAAGAGGATAAAAACAGGTACGAGACAGAAAGTCAAGCCCTGACGGAAAAGATCAGTTCTTTGGACAAATGTAGTCGGCAAGATAGGGAACAGGTAATCAGGCTGGAGAAGGAACTCAGGAAAGTCACTGATGTTGCCGGGGAAACCCAGGGCAGCCTTAGTGTAGCCCAAGATGAACTGGTCACCTTCAGTGAGGAATTAGCCAACTTGTACCACCATGTATGTATGTGCAACAATGAAACCCCCAACAGAGTGATGCTAGATTACTACAAACAGGGCAAAGGAGGACATACCAGTCCAGAGGTCAAAGGCCACAGATCACCGATCCTGCTCTCTAAAGGCTTATTGTCAATAGACTTAGGAAAACCGGAAACCGGGAGTGGTGAAAGCAGTCCTTCCCCAGTTTCATCCCTCCCTTCACCAGTATCTGAAGTATCCCGGAAGGAACCTATGAATGTTTACAACCTCATTGCCATAATCCGTGATCAGATCAAGCATTTGCAAGCAGCAGTAGATAGAACAACTGAACTGTCACGTCAGCGAGTGACTACCCAGGAACTTGGGCCAGTAGTGGACAAAGATAAAGAGGCACTTATGGAAGAAATTCTGAAGCTGAAGTCTTTGCTAAGCACCAAGAGAGAACAGATTGCAACACTGAGGACTGTACTAAAGGCCAACAAACAGGTGAGATTTAAACTACACAGAGAAAGGATTGAAAACACACACACATACATCCAGAAATGTGATTACGGTAATTCGCCCATTGCTCTTTTTGTAAGAATCAATTGCTATTTCATCCCCCAGATAATTGTCAGCTCTTAATATAATTGACATTACATTACACAAAATGTGGCTCAATATCATATTATAAAAACCTATTCCCAGAAGGTCTATTATCCTCCTTCTTGGAAGAAAGGTTCTTCTATCATCCACTCTTCTTAATTCTTACGAATTTTGGGTCGGTCTCTGATTGCCTGCATAGCCATTTTTTTCCCTTTCATATTTTGCTAGTCTGATTGAAATAGACAAATCTATCATGAAGCTACTTTTGGATTATTATGTATAAGTCTGAATTGATTCATCTAAATTGAAAGCAACAAACTGGAAAAGAAGCAGAGAAGGGCAAATCTCTTTTGACAAATAGTAATTAAAGAAAAAGTTACTCAGAAGGCAGGACCAAAATATATAAATGTATGTATAATGAGGGTAAAGTGGTTATAAATAAATATTCTCTCCCACCCCCACCCCCAAAAAAGTTTGGCAACTTGCATAGCTTAATGCTTAGATGGTTTAAAGGCAAAATTAGACATATCATAAAGGATGGATTTATTAGTAAGTAGTCTGAATAGCAATAAGAAAAGTATGTCACTGAATAGAAGTTGTCAGAAAAGAAGTAAAGAATATTGGTCTGCATGCTTCTTGAAGACATTCTGTTTTTAGTGTTTATAAAGTAGGAAATTAAGAAAGATTCACAGTATTAGGATTCATTTTTCTTTCCTTATTCCTTAATCCCATCAGTGTAGGTGGGAGAGGCAGCAATGTTGGAAGGAGTAGGCCTGGTGAAAATCAAAGCGGTAAGATGGTGGAAGTAGCATAACGAAAAATTTTTTTTTTGTTTGTGCTGTGTTTTTTTGACACTTCCATTGCAGACATTGGGAAGAAGGGTTTGGGTAAAATATTGCTATTTAAAAACTGAATTACTGTCACAAACATTTTTATTTCTTACTTAGATTTGCATATCAAAAGTATCTTCAGAAACAATGAATTGTATTTTAATTGTTCATTGAATTAATTGCCTGCATCATCGAGTCTTTGTCTGGGTGTGTGAATACATTAATATCCTCTTTATCTGACTGGCTTATAGAAGCTTACAATAACTCTGAATCTTTTATTTTGCTCATTCCGGGAAACAATCAGACAGCAGAAGTTGCCCTTGCAAACTTGAAAAGCAAATATGAAAATGAAAAAGCAATGGTTACAGAAACAATGATGAAGCTGCGCAATGAACTGAAAGCTTTAAAAGAAGACGCTGCTACTTTCTCTTCTCTGAGGGCCATGTTTGCTACCAGGTAAAATTTAGCAAAAGATGCTTACAGCACCTAAAATTGTTATGTACATTTATAGTAGTTACCTTAAAAGTAGACAATTGCTGAGGACAAGCATCATCATGAAAAACATTTTGGGTAACTGCTATGAAAAATTAATGGCGTAATGGGATGGCATTCTCTTGAGATAGTTCATAGAGCTGAAGCTTGTAATCTTGATCATGATATTAATTGGTGGCATTTGAGTAAAAGGCTGAGTGGTAATTCAAGAAAGGCTGAGAATAGAATACTAAAAATCATAGCCTTGAATGAAAGACTCTCAAGAAAATTTTAAATAGGAATTGTTATTCACACCCGTGCTAAGCAAATTTATTTAGTTCATGGAGGCATAGTACTTATATAGTACTTATATAGTACTGCATTTAAAAGCATACCTGAATCAATTCTTGTAGGTACTCAATTTTGGGGTACCATTTGTTTGGGGTCAAGGGAAAGGGAGGGTTTTGTCTTCTCTTTCTGCTCAAGATCCCAGTGTATAATTGGTGGGCCACTGTGTGACACAGAATACTGGGCTCGATGGGTTTTGGCCCGATTCAGCATGGCTCTTTCTTATGTTCTTATGTTAGCACTTGGAGGCTTTACTGTTAAAAATGCCCTCTCATTGCAGGTGTGATGAATATGTCACTCAGCTGGATGAAATGCAACGCCAGCTTGCTGCAGCTGAAGATGAAAAGAAGACCCTCAACTCCTTGCTTCGCATGGCGATTCAGCAAAAGCTGGCCCTGACCCAGCGCCTTGAACATATTGAGTTGGATCATGAGCAGTCCAAAAGGGTGCGCACAAAATCTGCATCCAAAGCCAAGAGTAGTAACCCCAGTGTAAGTCACATTCGATCATGTGGAGACAAGTCGGAAGGCTCTGTGCTTAATAACCAAGTTTTTTGCAGTGATAAGTATAAGATCTGTTGTGATTAAAGAAGAAATTAAAAAGCCGTAAACGCACGTCTGATGTTTATGCTTTTGAATGTCAGCATTGATCCCCACTATATTAATATTGCAGTGATGAGTGGATTTATATTAGTATGTTGTTAAACCATGTAATACAAGGTGTATTATAGTGGTCTTAACTTGTAACTGAGTCACAAGCATGGGTGGGGAAAAGGCGGTGAAGAAGTTAATGGTGGAAGAGTATTTGCTGTTTCCCCAGTGAATGGCTTTGGTTTTGTGGATTATGGGTAAGTGCTAAAGGAGCATACCAGGTACCGTGCAGTCTACATGCTGTTACTAACTGTAGCTTGTCTAGCACAAATGGGATGCTTTTCCCAGAGTTGTAAGTTTGTTTCCAGGGATGGAGACAGCAAAACTGTCTCGTTGAATAGTAGTTTTCAGAAGTGATGATATCCAGCTTCTAAAATCAGAAGTACAATGGGAAGATAATTAAATCTGCTGCAGTGCTTAATGCTTTCATTATCATTATCTAAAAATTCAAAAATCAAAAATTTAAAATATGAACGCATACTATGGGAAAGAAGGCAGCCTTCTCAAGCCTTTGCTTGAGAAGGGCTATTTTCTAGCCCCGCTTGGCTTCTTGGGCTTAAGCTATTAAAAAATTGCACATTAAAAAAATACGCAATGTAATATTGCCTGTTTTAAAGGAGAATTTAATGGTTAAGGAAAGCAAAACTAGAACACTACATCAGAGCAGATGTGATGTAGGAAGAATATACTATACTACAATGATAAAATAATATGTTTCCTGGCAATTAATATGCCAGAAAGTAAGGTGAATTACACATTGGACATTATCTAGTATTAAGCTTATTTAATTTTCCTTGATTTTAGTGGGACAATTGCATAATTGTTTTCTGCTGCAATCAAAGAGATTACATAATGCTTAGAGGATGTCTTTTATTGCTATCTATGTGTATAGAGTTAATAGGAGTATGTTCTAGTATTGTCAAATTGCAACGCAGTTTCTCCTTAACTGTCAGTATTAGAGCTTTATAGGATAGTATTAATGAGCTCTAAGTTTTGTTTAAATAAAACAAAATTGTATTTCTTATGCAACCACACACTTCACAGGGCTCTACATTCTAGGCACTGGAAACCAAATGATTAGTTTATTCTTGGTTATGCCTGCCTAAATGTGAGGTAGATTAGCATAGATGTATTCATTAATTAAAAATATTTTAAGGGGCTTTTTTAGCCACTTAATTTCAATACACTAGATTTTTTTAAAGTGTACTTCATAATTGGTGCCTAAAGAAGGGGGGGGGGGGAATATGGTTTTTTTTTTTAAAAAAAATGTGGTAAATCTAAGGAGCACAAAAAGGCACGCTTAAAACAAAATAATTCAGAAGTGCCTAGCCTCAAAACATTATTTTAATGTAAAGCCCTGTTCATACTTTACTCTTTTCAAATAACTTTGTATGCTTAGAATATTATAAAGAAGTAATGCAGGACTGAGCAGCTGTGTCTGCTAATGTAGAAATATTTCTTTCCTTTCTTCCTCTTCCCCCTTCAAGCCATGCTAATAATAATCTTGGTGTTGTATTGCCTCATCTCACATTACTATCTCTTTTTAGATAACCTGCAACTTCCTTCCTATGTAGCACTGCTCTGCCTATGAATTAGTTAGGAGATATAGCAATGTTACTGTAAAATAATAAAGAGAGGGCTATCCTAGTTAAAAAGAAGCCAGGAATTACTTACATCTTTCTTGAAATTGGGAAATAAACTGAACATATTTGCAACATATAAAGACAAATCTTGAATAAAGAATATAGAAATTAGGTGGTGAAATTAGTTCTGCTGAATTCAAACTAATTGTGAATTATTGACCGATTGGCAAACATATAAACAGTGTTAAAATAATAGGCCCTGCATGCCTCACTTTATTATTGCCTTTGCAGGAAACACTCTATTCTCCTGAATTTGAGCTTTAATGTATCTATTTGCCAGGTTAGATATTTTTAGAATGCCTTTTAACAGTGGTCCACCCTGCTTTTCTCCTCTAATGCTCAATAATCAAAAAGGCCTTTAAGCTCTGTTCCCCTTCTTGCAAAACCCCCGCATTGATAATAAATACTAAGCTATTTTGCTCCATTGAAAGCAGCAACTTTTTACTTCCAGGTTAAGAGGGATTTATGAAATACAGTTTTCAAGCATCTCCTTTTCTTGGGTTTAGGATGAGGAAATTTTAAGAAATTGATTGCATTGGTAAAAAATCAGGTAAATTGATATTCAATTGGGAGAGTTAGGGGTTCTGGAATGGCAACTGTGCATCTGGTTGCATTGATTAGTGTATCATATTTAGAATGTTCAATAGGCTTGCTAATTGTTTACATTGTTGTCACTGCTACTATTTTTGTTAATCTTCAATCTTCTGAGCCCTTGAACCACTCTATGTCTTCAGAACTCACAGTAAATGCTTAGAGCAGTGCTTCCCAAGCTTCGTTACTCAAAAGGGCTTATCAGAAAGTCCTTTGGACCCAATGTAGGTAATGCAATTTAATTTCAATGTCTCTGTTGTGATTGAGTAATGGGTTTGTGTGTTGCTACCCAAAGAAAAAATACTTTTACCCAGGTTTGGGTAATTTATCCAAGTTTGGGAAGCACTGCTTAGAGAATGGCAGCCCAGCTGCCTCCTTATATTTGTTTGGTTGTACATTCAATTTTTCGAAACAGACTTGGGGAAAAAACAGCTATGATTTGTGAGAAGGGCTTGTATTTGCTTGGTTTAAACTTTTCAAAATTAACTTGATGCATCCAATGTTTCCTTTTGCTTTTATTGAGTTGGAACACAACGTGGAAAACTTACTAAGCCATCACCTACCTCTGGAAGTGGGACTTCTCTTCTGAGTGATTTTACTGCTCACTGTATTGGCTGGCATGATATACTGACTCACCTGCATGCTTGTGAAGAGGCAGCAGCTTCACTGATCAATTCTCTTGTGAATTTGCCATTGTTTATTTACGCTTGAGCAACTTGGCTTCAGGAGTTGTAAGAAACTTTTCTTCCTGCACAGCTTTGGCTAACAGGTGACACATTAAAATATTAACTTCGGTGTTTGAAAAAGCACCCATGAGCTACATTGGCTTTTAAAAGACTAACACATGCATCTCAACTAATTAATATGTTATACATGTCCTGCAGCACATTCTTGTCTATATCTTTATATGTTTCCTTTTTTAAACTGGACAGTGAAACTTTTTAAAAAATTCTAATGTTTTTGCTTTTTTCTTTTTTTTTTTACTTTCCACCTTCCAGCTGTAGAGTAGTTCCTGGAGAAGGCCATTACAACAATACAACTTCATATCTTAGCCTGTGTCGTTATGCTTAGAAGTGATGGTTGCCTGTTGCACAAAGAATGGAAACTACTCTTAATGAATTCTCTACTCCCCTCATCCCCATGCAAAATAAGTTCTTTTCAATATGCAACCTGTGTTCTCATTTAGCCCTTTTTTTTTGGCATGTTATGTCTGGAAACAAATAAAAAGCTTTATCTTTGAAGTGCTGCTGCAGGAAGAAAACTTACAAATGCTGAAGAAACATACTTCATAATGTAATAATTGCCATGGTAGCTTATTATGCTGATAAGAAATATTCAAACGGTGTTTTTTAATTTCATTATAGAACTTTCTTTTAAAAAAGCAGTTGATTGTTTAAACATGTGCACTTTTACTATTTTGATATTTACTTTAATATCTTTTTATTATTTTTTTTGTAGAAGAGTTTATATTAATGGGAAAAAAAATCTAGTGACTTATGCTAATAGTCTGTCTATTTGGAGCTATTGCTTGATCTTTCCTCATCCATTTATGGCAGAGTTTTATACTATATTGTATTGTTCTACCCTGTATTTAGAAAGGAAGTTCAATACAAACTAGGACTTCTGCTAAACGGTCTACTTGCTGTATATCAGCATCTTTTTTTTCTTTTTTAATATAAAATATTAAGCTTTATATGTTTTCAATTACTGATTTTTTAACTGCCATGTTAATTGAGAAATCCAGGGTATTCAAATTCTGGGGTTTTTTCATATTGTATTATTATTCTTAGGAATAGTTCAATGTAACAAGAAGAAAACTTGACTTTGCTCTGGTGAAAACAGTTATAGGCACTTGAAAATAAATATTAGTGTTACCTATAAATTCCAGAATGTCTGGGTTTTAGGAAAACCTTATGGTGTATGATTGGTTAACAGAATTTTATACAACGATATCACTTAAATTCCAAATTGGAATTGTTTTTGTTACTACTTTGTTTTATTGTGCCAAATTGTGTTACATTTTAGAAAAATAATGTCTGAAGTTATGACTGCTAGGGTGTTCAACTTCAGCGCTTTTTTTTCTTCATTTAATTATTGCCAGTAGTGCCTTTCATAATTTTCAAGGGAGATCACTAAGCTAGCTTAGTCCGTCCAAGAAATAAAGAACCATGGTTTTGAAAGCTAGTTGTCAAGTGGAGCAATAAAGGCAATATAAACTCCCCTTCGCACGTTTATTAATGAGTAGACCTACTGTAGAGTAGATCTACTACATATGCTCAAATTGTAAAAAATTCTGTTAGTCAATGATACTTCATCATGCAAATTCAGGGGTATAGAAGAAAAAAAGTAAACAAAACACAAATATACTTTGCAAACCAAAAGTAATATTATTGAACAAAAAGAAGCAAGGTGTATTAATCCATTTGTGGTTGCAGTACAGAGGATGTTTTGGGAGTTCTGGTAGCTTTGTGTGGTGATGGATCCAGTTAACCATAGTATTGTTTGCAAATGTGAAGAAGAAGAAAAAGCAAGATATTTAATATTTTTCTCTTGCATGTTTTATCTAATTCATTTGTGATTTCAGGAAACAGAAGCTGAAATGTGCATCAACAAGTTGTCCCCTCAGTGCTATTTGTTGAGGCTAACTTTGAATAATTAAATTTGGTAACCTTGCGAGGAGCAGAAATCAGTTTATCTTTATATAAAATAATTTTTAAAAGAATTGAAATTATAATCATGTCATGGGAAAAAAAGCTTTCTGTTTGCTGAAAAGATGTTCTAGAAGGTGGGGACTTAAGTTTTCATCCTTTTGGTTACAGTATTGACTTATAAGTGATATGATTACATTTAAAATTACATCTCTGTGTGGGTATTTATTTGAATGTCAAAGTACTGTATTATGTTTTTATGTAAATTTCCTTTTAGTGGTGGATTGGTCTCCATTTTATTGTCATATGCATGCATGAACTCTTGCCAAGTAACCTTTACACAGACCTGCAGCAAAGAACGTAATGAAATTCTTAAAAGGAGAACATGGAAATTAAGGAACAACGCCGGTGTCATTTTTATAATTTTAGGAGGTCTAGAGGGCAATGTTAATTCCCCAAAAAGAGTGCATGTTGTAAAGGAAAGCAATCTATCTGCGTAAAGGTAGTCACTGGCAATATCAATAAAGGAGAAGGAAGAAATTCTGGCTATTTTCTTTTTTTAATTATATCATTTTGTTGAAGAACATGTTAATTTATAAAGTATGTTCCATTCTCTATATATTACAAGAATCGACAGTATTTAAAAAGAAAGATGCAGATAGACAGATCTGATTTTTTTTACTGAAATCAAGAACAGTTTACAAGTTATTTATCTTTGGATGAATTTGTATTCTGTTTTAAAATAGAGCCTAAAGAAGAGAAAAATAAGGAAGCTGTGATAATCTAATAATAACTGATACAAAAGCATTATTATTATTATTATTATTATTATTATTATTATTATTATTATTATTATTATTATTATTATTATGCTCCTCTCCGAGGATTCGAGCCTTTTAGTCCTAAGGGCTCCAGAAAACAGAGTGTCCTAAGGCTGTCTCACATTTTAACCATTACAGTTTATTGGCTTAAATA
This sequence comes from Erythrolamprus reginae, assembly GCF_031021105.1. NCBI lineage: Eukaryota > Metazoa > Chordata > Lepidosauria > Squamata > Dipsadidae > Erythrolamprus > Erythrolamprus reginae. The sequence continues at coordinate 83,064,021 of NC_091951.1, forward strand.
GAAATTTGATATTAATTTTGAGAGCTGCAAAAATTCAGTAACAAATATTACTATATTTACTATGCTTTTAAATAAGAGAAATAAGAAGATTAATTTCTATGTACGTTGCCTGCTCTCCGAAAAACAATGATAATATTTTATATGGATATATCATTCTGGGAAATGAATATTTAAACTAATAAAATCACAAACTGAGTATCATATAAGGTATGGCAGCCAAGGGGAAAAGATATAAGAACTTCATACATTCAACACAAACAGAAAACAGTCTATATCACACAGGCTCCACCTTCTGAAATATCATCTGTAAGGATCTGTAAGGATCGATGGATGGATAATACAGCAGAACCTTTTACACCTATTTTTTTGGTGTCCCCATTTTTAAACTATACTGTATATTTGTGTATTAGGTTTGGTTCTTACAAAACAGGTAAGTTCTAAGAAGATATTCTGACCCTACTGTTTCTAAACATGGCTGAAATGCTAATGAGAGTCAATACGAATCTTGGTGTGGACCCATATTTAATTGTGTTTAGTATAAATAAAATAAAATCAATGAAATGTAAATGAGTCTACTGAGTCTGACTAAATTTTTTTTTCAGTCAGGCCCACATATCACACTAAACTATGGTTCAGTTTCCTGCATAACCCTAACCTTTGAAGTATGGTTTTCAAGCACAGTTGTTGGGTTCTTTATACCAAACCCAGAACTACATTATAGCGAATATTAGTAGAGATACATAGTGAGGGACACACTTTTTTGATAAAGGTTAGCCACAGGTTCATATGATCTTCATAAAGGACATGAGGACATTTTCTCTATTGCAGTTCTTAAGAACTGGCAGTCACAACCATGCTGCTCCTGATAATTGATATTGTATGTAGCCACTGGCAGATTATGTGCCACAAAATTATTGTTAGTTTTTAATGTTCTAGGTTGCTTCTGTCCTTTGATTAGTTTTCATCTATTGCTTCTTGTGCTGTCCTCAGGTGCCCCGAAGAATAGATTGACCCCCTAATCCGAGTACTTGTAATTAAACTAGATATATCCAATCCCAGTCCCCTAATCATCTTTGTTGCTCTTCTTTGCACTCTTTCTAGAGCAGTGTTTCCCAACCTTGGCCACTTGAAGATATTTGGACTTCAACTCCCAGAATTCCCCAGCCAGCAAATGGAAGTTGAAGTCCAGATACCTTCAAGTAGCCAAGGTTGGGAAACACTGTTCTAGAGACTCATCTTTTTTACATTGTGACGACCAAAGCTGGATGCAGTATTCCAAGTCACAGTGTAGAAGCTAAAACATATAAAGAATGGTTGCTAGAATTGGGTTTAATGAAATTTATTTATTTATTTATCTATCTATCTATCTATCTATCTATCTATCTATCTATCTATCTATCTATCTATCTATCTATCTATTTATTTATTTATTAGATTTTTATGCCGCCCTTCTCCTCAGACTCAGGGCGGCTCACAACATGTTAGCAATAGCACTGTTTAACAGAGCCAGCCTATTGCCCCCACAATCTGGGTCCTCATTTTACCCACCTTGCAAGGCTGGAAGGCTGAGTCAACCTTGAGCCAGTGATGAGATTTGAACCGCTGACCTACAGATCTACAGTCAGCTTCAGTGGCCTGAAGTACAGCACTCTACCTGCTGCGCCACGCTGGCTCAAATTAGGGATTGGGTTAGGGCAGTGCTTGTCAATTATTTTTTATCCCCTCCTCTCCCAAGGAAAAAGGAGACATTTTGCACACACACCCCAATTCTCTGATCTGGGCCCCAATGGAATGTTAGTGTTTTGACACAGAGCCAATGTGGTCCCATTAGTGCAGTTTAGAGCAATATTATTTCTTGTGATCTTGATGCTATCCCGTTGTTGATGCAGTCTAGAACTGCACTGGATATTTTGGCAGCTGCAGCACACTACTTCCTCATGCTCAAGCAGTGATCCATCAGAACACTTAGCTAACATTTTTCTAGTGTTGGCAAACTTTTTTGGCAATCAGTGCCAAAATGGGAGTATGCATGTGTGTGCTAGAAATGGGAAAAGCAGCCACCTGATGCGCATGCGTACGCCGGAAAGATGATCTTCCGGTTTCCGGCATGTACATGTGCACTGGGTGGCTGCTCTTCCGCTTTCCACCGTTCCCATGTGCATGAAGACCAGCTGGCCGGCATGCTGGGGCACGAAAGAGCAATAGGTGATGGCTCGTGTGCAAAGAGAGATGGCTCTGCATGCCACTTCCAGCATAGATGCCATAGGTCAGGGATGGTGAACTTATGGCACGGGTGCCACAGGTGGCACGCGAAGGCATGTCTGCTAGATCATGAGTCATTACCCTAGCAAAGCTCCAACATGCCAGCCAGCTGATTTTCAGCTCTGGGAGGGCATTTTCAACTCCCAGAGAGTCCCGGGGCGGATGAGGGAAATGCCACTGTAGCCTCAGGTGAAAAAAAGGTCTACCAGGCCCACCAGATGTTTGGAAATGGGCTGTTTCAGGCCTTCAGAGGGCTTTTGGGGGGGGAGCGGGAGGCTGTTTTCATCATCCCCAGATATTCAAGTATAGGTGTGGGCACTCACGCATGTGTGATAGCACACGCACACACGCTTTCGGCACCCGAGGAGAAAAAGGTTCGCCATCACTGCCATGGGTTCATCATCATGGTCCTATTCTGTATCTATGGCTTTGATTTTTCCTGCCTAAATTCAGCAACGTACTTTTCTCACCACTGAACTGCATTTTATTGAGATAAGACCCAATGTTCAAGTCTCTAAAGATCTGGATTTGAGTCCATCTTCCAAAGTGTTGGCAATTTCCTCCAGCTTCATGTTGCCTACAAATCTGATGAGTTCCACTTCCTCATCTAGATCATTTAGGAAGATGTTGAAGAGCACCAGGCCCAAGTCAGAACTTTGAGGTACCTCACTGCATGCTTCCTTCCATGTAGAAAGGAAGCATGCAGTGAGGTACTTGCTTCATTGAAGACTACGTTCTGGGTGTGATTGGTCAGCCAACTGAACCCATCTTGTAGTAATACTATTCCACATTGTTCTATCCCTTTTGGTAGTCAGAAAATCTATCGTCTGTAATATAGGAAGCTGACAGAAAACATGGCAAATACATTATGGTCTTTTTCCCCCACGCATAACTTTGTAAAAGGAAAAAAACTGATTCAAGCAATTAAGTCAGACATAAATGTAAAGAAATAAATGAGATTTGGAAATACTTTAAAGTGGCCACTAGATGGCAGTGCAGCATGTACAATAATGGTATAACTGAATCCAAAGCACAACCAATTAGCAGTACATAGCAGCATTTAGATGCGATAAAGGTCAAGTTTCTTCTAAGAGGATTTAGCTCTTCACCTATAGATTTTTAATGTGTTCTTCAGTTTTTAAAAACATTTTCTTTTTAAAAATTAACTCATTCTTTTTCTTTAATGGGACATTTAGTTGAGCACTTTGTAATCTGGAAATAACTTTTCTCAAGATGAGAAATCTTATACAACATGAAATTTAAGATAATCTTTCTTAGCAACAAATATTAAATCAGCCCTCGTGGCTCAAGTATTAGAATTACAGCTCTTACCAATTGCTCCTTTTTCATAAATGCAGGTGGGCTGCAAATATAGGCAGATGGGGGGAAATGGAGGCAGTACCTTACCTTACTGAGGGTAGCTGGGGCTGGGAGGGATCAAGCACAAAATGGCTTGGATTGGGGTGGTTATTCCCCTCTATGATCTTTAATGTCAATAGGGAATGCCAGAATTATCACTGTAAATCATTGCACTCATATTACAGGTCATGTTGCAACATCACCAATGTACAATGGCAATCCCAGCACTAATTCTGATTTTAAGTCAAGGACTCCTATATAAATTTGAACTTGTTTTCTAATAACTTTCACTTGGAAGAATTAAATTTCCTCTTCTGAACTATTTTCAGCATCTTTTAGGGAGGGAAAAAGGTGTGTCTTATACTCTGAAAAATACGGTATTTCCCATGAATGGGAAATCCAGTTTATCAACTACCAGCATTGAGAAATACATTTCAGTAAAAATTGCAAAATATTTCAGAAAACAGTACACTCGTTTTAGTGACTGCCTCACTTACAGTTATGGCAGTGATGAAAAATGAACTTTGTGACTAATCCTTGCATTTATGACCTTCACAGGTCTTGAAAGCTAAAGAAAGCTGAATTGAAATTGTAAAGTCATGATGTTTCATTTAGTGACTGCTTCACCTGACAACCAAGTTGCCAGTTCCACTTGTGGTCACTGCTTGTACTATATATTATTATTATTATTATTATTATTATTATTATTATTATTATTATTATTATTATTATTTAGATTTGTATGCCGCCCCTCTCCATAGACTCGCATATTCTCCATAGAGTGGCATACTCTCTTCTTATGCCAGAAGAAAATAAATTACCATCTGAATTAAGCAATTCAGAGACATTGCACCCACCTACCACAAATGCTTTTATCATTTTAAGTTATTTCTTTATTGACTCACCCAATAAAGCAAGTGCTTGTTTTGGGATTACACTATCTTTGCAAAAACTGCAAGCTTACCTGAGAAGTAATTATATCTGGGATACTAGACTGCCTCTGAATATATGCATTGCATTTCAACCATAATATGAAAACACTATTAAGCAGCTTCTCTTGCAATGAGAAAATGCTGCATAGGTTCAGAAGTTGAAGAAAGCATGGCAGGACAGTCCTCCTGTAGGAGAGCAATGACAGTGCTTATCTGCACGGATATGCTACTTATAGGGCAAAAGTCTTGGGTATTTTGGCATTTCAACTTTTCATAGAAGAGGCCCCCATGAAGTCACCTGTACATGTTCTATGGGTAAATTATCAATACGTTATGATCTCATTATATGAATATTAATTAAAAGGTAAAAGTGACTTGTAGGTATGTGTGAACACCAGTAACTGATTGTAATTTTATTTGCAGTTATATGTGGAACATATCACTAAACCAGTTCATAGTGAATTATGGAGTAAAACAACTTTGATATCAGAGCAACTGAATTACCTATTTTGAATTTGCTTTGCATATCTACTTAAGAGGTATATGCCTACGATACATATTTTATTAAAGTTGCATGTTGACCTAGGGGTATTAATATTTATGATAACCAACCATTTCTTGACAGACACTACTATGGAATGGTCACAGCTGCTACTGATCCATTTTTTAAATCTACCTGATTTGTTTGTGTGTTTGTGGGTTCAGTGTATTTATACTTACACAGAATTACAATAAGAGTCCGGTGGTGGTTTGACAAATAGCAAAATGAAGTAGCAAGTAATAATAATAAAGAAAATGGAGATGAATTGTTATTTTTATGAATATAAATATTCATACATTCATTTTATTTAAAACACTATGTAACAATTTTTCAAAATTAAGTAAACATCCTGATTTGCAAGATTCAAATATCAAGGCATTTTCTTTTTCTTTTATGAAACTGTTTTCATTTTGCCTTTTTATTTTTTACATTTTGCCTTTTATTAATTTAGTTAAGCTACCATTAACACCAACTTGTGTTAAAAATTAGTCTTTTGTCACAAATTATTCTAACGATGGTCAAGGAAACCACCTTTTTTTGTATGCAGCTAATCAAATAAATGCACAGACTTTTATCTAAACGTCTCTGCGATAATTATAGTAATATTTAAGTTTCACAACAATTTCATGAATTTACTTATCAAATTAATATACTAGTATCCCATCTCATATAATGTAACTCTGCAAGAAAAGCAGCAAGCTAAAAGTGATGCTGGAGTCTTAAATATGGTTTTCTAAGATCTAAATTCAGCAATGTCTTAGCCAAAGTACCACATCCTGATATCATGTAAGCATTGCTATATGTTCTGCAAAACGTAACATTTGTTAAACTTTTATTCTCCTCCCCATCAGGCAGTCCAAGACCCATGTTTTGCAATATTCCAGTGTTCTGGAAACTGCATCTCTATAGTTTCTAAACTAGAACCAGATTTTTATGTAAGTTCTATCTGAATTAAGTTGGTACCAGTTTGCCTTAGGCAGTGAAGCCTGTTTGAATTTTTCTACTTTTGCCTCCTTGAAATTCTCATTTGTCTCTGTTGGGTTTTGCATTTGTTCTATTGTTCATTGTGTTTCATTTATTTAAGGAATTAGCCCATCCATTATTTACACTGTGGTATGTGTATATGTGGAGAGGAAAAACTAATCATGGTGTGCACGTGGAACATTTGTTATCTTCTTTGCTGCCCTCCCCCAACAAAGCAAATATTTGGCCATCTGTTACAGCTCCCTCTATTGCTCGTGGTGTTCCATCCGATGTGTTTTCCAGGGTCAAAGGCAGGTGGTCTAACAAATATAATTTGGTGCAGGGAGATGGCCAAGATGAGTAATAGCTGGTGGTGCTTTCCAGCTGAACTAGTGAGATCAAGAGGAAAGAAATCCAGATGGGGTCTCATTATCTTTAGCACTATCCACTGCAGCAGCTCAGGCTTTGAGTTGCATATTTATATCCTAACCTCTTCCGTTGTCACTGAGATGTGCACAGAAATTTAGCAAATAACTTATAGAGGCTGTTGTACTGAATCAAAAGCTAATTTTTTTTAAAAAAAGATTAAAATAAAACATCTTGCTTTTGTTAATGTTAAGCCACATAAAAATATTTTTAATGACTGTAAACAGCCGTTACTTTGTGGTAAGATGAGTGGCCATTCAATTTTATAAATAAATTTGTAGAATACACTGAAAGAAAACAGAATAACAGAGTTGGAACCTTTGAGGTCTTCTACCCCAACCCCCTGTTTAGTCAGGAAAGAGTTATTTACATGTAACTACAATTGTTTAAATGGATAGAATGGAATAGAATAGAATAGAATTCTTTATTGGTCAAGTGTGATTGGACACACAAGGAATTTGTCTTTGGTGCATATGATTTTAGTGTACGTAAAAGAAAACATACATTTGTCAAGTATCATCAGGTATAACACTTAGTTATCATAGGGTTCAAATAAGCAGTTAGGAAACAATATTAATATAAATTGTAAGGATACCAGCAACAAGTTACAATCATACAGTCATAAGTGGGAAGTGGGTGATAGGAATTATGAGAAAAACTAATAGTAATAGTAAAGTAGCCTTAGTTAATAGTTTGACAGTGGTGAGGGAATTGTTTAGCAGGATGATGGCATTCAGGAAAAAACTGTTCTTGTGTCTAGTTGTCTTGGTGTGCAGTGCTCTGTAAGGAGGTTTTGAGGATAGGAGTTGAAAGAGTTTATGTCCAGGATGCAAGAGGGTCAGTAAATATTTTCACAGCCCTCTTTTTGACTCCTATGGTATTCAGCTCCTCAATGGAAGGCAGGTTAGCAGTAATTGTTTTTTCTGCAGTTCTTATTATCCTCTGAAGTCTGTGTCTGTTTTGTTGGGTTGCAGAACCAAACCAGACAGTTATAGAGGTGCAGATGACAGACTCAATTATGAATGTACACATTTATATAAGTACACAGAACCTTGTTTAGAACCTTCTAGATTACAGAATTGGGGGGAGCTATGCAAAAAAGATCGTGCAAAACTCAATAACTGTCTTGTTGGCAATGGAAATTTTGGACTCAATTGTGGTCATAGTTAAGGACTACCTGTATGTTTAAGGAACAATATTTAATTAATTCCTATAACTCAGCTGGGTGGCAGGGCCAAACCTATCCTAGTTGATCTTAAAAAAACTAAGTATATAAACTAGGAAAAATAGTAAGACTGATAGGAAACCCTAGGCTATTTGTTAGACTTAGAAATACAATATATTTTACAATAACAAGATAATTTGTATACTCTTGCAAAGAAAACTAATGAAGATATCCACAAACTAAACATAGATTGAGCTTGACTTGTGGTTACTTTGATCTTATAGATGACTATAAATCCTAAATTTGATGGTGGGTTCCAGTTTTCTGTGTTCTTTTTTAATGTGTTTAGTTTCATAATTTTAATATAGCTTTTATGGCTATTTATTTATTATTTATTTCTTTAATTAGATGTATAGGCTGCCCTTCTCCCCGACTCAGGGCAGCTCACAAGGGTAAAAATAAATAAACAAAAACAAGAAATACAATTAAAATGTTTAAAAAATGCATAAACCCCACCATAAAAAATGAACAATCATTCCTCTTTCATACTAATGGCTGGAGCAAAGCTGTTGAGCACGGCCCTCAGGCCTGCCAGCACAGATGTGTTTTTAATGCCTTTCGAAAGGCAAGGAGAGTGGGGTCGGTGTGGATCTCCGGGGGGAGTTGGTTCCAGAGGGTTGGGGCCACAACATAGAAGGCTCTCCCCCGTGGACCCACCAGTTGGCATTGTTTGGCCAAAAGGGTCTGGTGGAGGCTGACTCTGTGCAACCTAACTGGTCACTGGGATATGTGAGGCAGAAAATGGTCCCATAAATAATCTGGTCCAATGCCATGTAGGGCTTTATAGGTAATAACCAACAAATTTAACTTTTGATTGGGGGCTGCCTGGAGTAGGTTATAAAATAGGCAATTATATAAACATTTTTAAAAATAAAAATGGTCCACACTGTTCATTCAAAAGGAACTCTTCCTCAGTTTAGTGAATCCAAAGGACAATATAGATAATCTTTGACTTGTAACCATTTGCTTAGTGACTGTTTGAAATTACAACAGCACTTAAAAAAGTGACTTACGATCATTTTTCATGCTTAAGACCATTGCAGCATCCCCATGGTCACATCATAAAAATTTGGATGCTTGACAACTGGCTCATATTTATGATGGTTGCAGAGTCCCAGGATCATAGTGATCACCAGGGCCGCCGATAGACGGGTATTACTGGTAGCGGCGTCCCGGGCCCCGGCCAAATTGGAAAATGGGGGGGCCCGGGCCCCGCCAAAAACTCCCCAACTCCGATTGAGACAAATTCTGCCTCTGCGGCCCGCACCTTCTTCCCACCCCCACGAGGAAAGAAGGCAGGGAGGCCGGCAGACAGGCAGGGAGCCCCGATGGCAGCCGCGGAAGGAGGAAAGACCGCGGGGTTGGCTCAGCCCTCTGGAAGAAAGCCGCGCTGCTGGGGAAGCAGAACTGGGGAAGCCGGGAGAGGGCTGAGCCCGGCCGGCTTCTCCGCCGGCCTTGTGTCCCCCCCCCCCGAGGATTGCAAGGGCAAGAGAGCCGCGCCTTTCGGCTTCCGGAAGTGCTGGGCTGGGGGTTCGGGAGGGCCATGAACGCCGCCCGGAGCCAATGGTTTCTTTTGGGCTTACTTGAATTCCTGCTGCTGGTAAGCGCGCGCGGGTGGCCGGGTGGGAAGGGCGAGGCGCGAGGGGGAGGCAAGTGGAGAAGCGGAGAGAGAGAGAAGTGGACCAAAAGAAAGAAAAGGGAAAGAGAGGGAGGGAAAGAGAAATGGAGAGGAAGGAAGGAGGGAGGGGAGGGAGGGAGAGAAGGAAGGAAGAGAAAGGAGGGTAGAAAGAGAGGGAGAGAGAGAGGAGAGAGAAAGGAAGAGGAGAGATAGAAAGGAAGAGAAAGAAAAAAAAGAGGGATAGAAAGAGAGAGAGAGTGAGAGATGCTCAGTGAGCCTTTCTTTGAAGTTGCCTTTCTTTCTTTCTTTCTCTCTTGCTCTTTCATTCTTTTTTTCTCTTGCTTTCTTTCTTTCTCTTTCTTTCTCTCCTTCCTTCCCTCCTTCCATTTCTTTCATTCCCCCTCTCTATTTTTATTTCTCTTTCATTCTTTCTTTCTCTCTTTCTTGCTTTCTTTCTTGCTCTTTTTCTTTCTCTCTTTTACCTTCCCTTCCTCTATTTCTTCTTTTCTTTCTCCTTCCTACCTTCTTCCCTCCCTCCCTTCCTTCAGTCCTTCCTCTCTTACTCTCCCCTTTCATAAGTTTCCTTGCTTCCTTCCTCTGTTCCTGTCCCTTCCCCCTTTTTCTTTCTTTCTTTCTTTCTTTCTTTCTTTCTTTCTTTCTTTCCTTCTTTCTTTCTTTCTTTCCTTCCTTCCCTCCCTCCATTTCTTGCTTTCCTCCCTCATTCCCTTCTTTCACTCCTTCTTCTCTTACTCTCCCCTTTCCCACCTTTCCTTGCTTCCTTTGCACCCTTCCTCTGTTCCTGTCCCTTCCCTCTTTCCTTCCTTCCTTCCCACCCTCCGTCCATTCATTCACCCATTCCTCTCTTGATCGCCCCTTTTACCATTCCTTCCTTCCTTCCTTCTGATGTGGGCCCGGGCCGGCAGAGTAGTTTGCTTTTGCACCCCGTCTCGAGCTCCCTTGGTGCCAACCCGGCCCTCCCCACTTCAGAGAGAGGGGGGAGAAAGAGAGAGAGAGAAAGAAAGAGAGAGATAAAAAGAGAAAGATAGAGGGAGGGAGAGAAAGAGATAGAAAGAGACAAAGAGAGGGGGAGAGAAAGAGACAGAGAAAGAGAGAAAGGGAGATAAAAGAGAAAAAAGAGAGAAAGAGAGATAAAAAGAGGAAGAAAAAGAGAGAGGGGGAGGGAGAGAAAGAGAAAGAAAGAGAGAAGGGGAGCAAGGGAGAGAAAGAGGTAGAGAAAGTGAAAGAGAGAGGGAGGGAGAGAAAGAGATAGAAAGAGAAAGGGAGAGGTTGGGAGAGAGAAAAGAGAGAAAAGAGATATAAAGAGAAAGAGAGAGAAAGGGAGATAAAAAGAGAGAAAGGGAGAGAAAAAGAGAAAAAGAAAGAAAAGTAGAGAGAGAAAGAGAGATAAAAAGAGAGAGAAAGAGAGAGAGAAAGAGAGAGAGATAGAAAAGCAGGTGGGGGGGGCACACCTATTTTGCCAGCCCTCGGATGGGCCATAGGGATCCGGTGTATGTGGAGGGAGGGGTCCCCAGCTTCTGTTCTGCAGAGGGGAAGCCAAAGCCCCTGCATGGGTTATGCAGAGTGCCAGTGTTTGGGGCAAGGTGGGGGGTGGGGGTCTTCCTTAGCCCCCATTTCTTTGATGGGGCTAAGAGGCCTGCCCAGCAGGGCTGATGTGTTGCGGAAGGTCTTGTTGAGGGAGACCAGTGGAGCCCCCCCCCCCCCCGCTCCCATCCCCAGGGAAGGGGGTTCTGGCATCACTGCCACTGGCTTTGGAAAGAAGCCCCCGGCCTCTTCAGGGGGTGGAGGGAGGGGTCCGTAGCACAGGGCTGGACAATGGCTGAAGACAGTTGACTGCAGCTTTCAGAATTCCTCAGCCAGGAATATGAAGAAGACAGTTTGAAAATTTAAAAGGGAAGGAAGGAAGGAGGGAGGGAAAAGAAAAAGAAGAGAAAAAAGGAAAGAAAGAAAAAGAAGAAAGAAAGAAAGAAAGAGGAAGGAAGGAAGGAAGGGAAAAAAAACCAAAAGAGAAAAAAGAAAGAAAAAGGGAAGGAAGGAAGAAGGGAGGGCCCCCCCAGACACTTAGGCTGTATGGGGCCCCAAAATTCCTGATGGCGGCCCTGGTGATCACCTTTTGCCATCTGACAAGCAAAGTCAATAAGGAAGCCAGATTCACTTTACAACTGCGTTGCTAACTTAACAACAACTTCATTTAACAATTGGGACAAGAAAAGTCGTAAAATGGGGGAAAACAAACAATGCTCACTTAGCAACAGAAATTTTGGGGTCAATTGTGGTCGTAAGTTAGCAACTAGCTGTAAAAGGTTATTGGAAAAATCCTATACTCTCTATCTATAAAATGACAAAATAAACAAAAACAAGGTCTTAATGCCAGTCAGAACTGCACAGTAAAAGACTAAATCCATGCTTTCCAAATCTGGGTAAATTACCTAAAATTGGGTAAAAGTGGATAAAAGCAACATGAATCCATTACCCAGTCACAAAAGGAATATTTAAATTGATTTCAAGTGTGAATTGGGTGAAAAGAACTTTTTGATAAGCAGCTTTGAGTAATAAATGAAAGTTTGGAAGAGTACTAAATAAAATTATTTGTTTGAAGACATTGTTTTGGATATCACTACCTGGGTGATTAAGAAGATTTATCTATCTATCTATCTATCTATCTATCTATCTATCTATCTATCTATCTATCTATCTATCTATCTATCTTATTTATTAATCAGATTTGTATGCTGCCCCCTCCGCAGACTCGGGGCGGCTCACAGCAATGTTTGTTTGTTTGTTTGTTTAATTATTTATTTGATTTATATGACGCCCCTCTCCATAGATGAAGTAGAGGTCACAGAAGTTTCATAATACAAATATGTATTCACTAGTAGTAAAACAGGATTTAAAAATAGAATATGCTGACATAGTTTACTATTTGTTAATTCTTCCTATGAATTAACTTTTTATCAGAGCTTCAAGTTCTTTCTTGAGGGCAGCCAAAGAAACTGCAGTTGTATTTCTTAACATGGTATCTTCTAGTTGCTAACTCAGAATTCTGACAATTAAAATCCTATCATTATGCATAGTTACAATCACCTTGCAAAATGCTACAATACATGTTCCCCATTTCTTTCATTCCACCAATGATTACCACAAGTATTATATAATTGGATTGGGCTTGGAAAGCCATTGGGAGCCAACCTAATTTCAATAGGAAATGAAATATTATTTGTTGCGCATGGCATTACAGTACTATCAGATGGTATCAATGAAATTACGTCTCTCTTATAAAAGTAGATACATATAAGTTAAGGGCTTAACAACCACTTGTTCAGCAATCTTTCAATTTTACAAAGGTGCTGAATAAGTGGTGCTTATGATCAGCTCTTGTACTTGCAGCTGTCACGGATCCCCACTTTTGCATGAACAGGATTGAGGTACCGTATTTGTCGGAGTATAAATATATTAACTAATACCTTAGTTTTTGAGGAGAAAACTAGGGAAAAGAATCTGGTTACCAGGTATTCATCTGGCTAGGGTCCTTAGTCTGATTAGCTTCAGCACATTATTTTCTTCCCTGGTTAAGGGCTTAAAAAACCCTTTATTCTGAGACAGTAATAATGAAAGACCTTCCAAGCCAGTAACAACTGGGAACATCATCAGCACCTGGAAAGAAATAGTCGGAGCAAATAGAGCAATGGGAAAAATTCTGCAAAGACTTAAGGCTTGGAAAACATTCTTCAGAAAGAAACAATGAAAGAGCCTGCAAGGTAAGAGCTGTGAAGGTTGTTAGCAGCTAGTTAGGGCTGGGGGGGAAAAGCTAAATTCAGAGTATAAGACCCACCCTAATTATCAGCCTCTTTTAGGGGGGAAAAAGGTGTGCCTTATACACCAAACAACGGTACTTGCTTGGACTCAAGGCACTGCAGCATCCAACATTCATGTGATCATCTTTTGCAACCTTCGCTGCTGGTTTCGGACAATCAGTGGGGAAGCCAGCAAGAGATCTCCAATGGCACCGATGTGACATTGTGCTTAATGAAGTTGCAGTTTCTTTAATGATGGCAACGGAACTGCTGTTGCTAAGCAACTGCTGTATGATTGCATGGCTTAGTGATGGAAATTCCAGTTCCAATTACCCTCCTTAAGCAAGGGTTATTAGTTTGAAATGTGGTACACCAGTTTAGAAACATTTTCTTCTATTAGCACAGCTCCTAGGAGCATATTGTGTCTGCCTAAGACACAAGTGGAAACATTAAGAAAATGTATTTACTACGCCCTCCCCAATAAAGCTGACATTCAAGCTACCTAATCCATACTACTACTATCACAACCCATGATTAAAATTCAATGGAAATACTGTAGCAAAACCCCAACTTGCACGATTCAGTTAATTGGCTTATTCAAGAAACATGTGGGAAGGCTCCTGATTTTGCTTCCTTTTCTGAAATCAAATATATTCAATTGGGCAGGCTAAGAAATTCTTCCCCTTGTTCTTCATAAAGATAACCCAGGGCTTTGAGGTATCTTAAAGACTAAACACTAAACATTTACCACAACAAAAATGTTTTTCCAGTCTAGTGCAGACATAAATATATAAATACTGTACATAGTTTCTTGGCTTGGAAAGAAAAGGCTAGAAAAGGCTCTGCTTTTAGACAGTGTTCAGCAGGTGAGACTCAGGGAGGAAATGGTCTGATGATGGTAACCATAGAGACCCAGCTATAAATGGTATGCATGGGTTTCACTGTTTTATTTTAATTGTTTTTATCTGTTTTATAGGCTTTTTAGTACTGGATATTGTATTTTTGGTTTAAAGCTGCCCAGAGTCCCTAGGGAATTGGGTGGCATAAAAATTTGAAAGAAAGAAAGAAAGAAGGAAGGAAAGATGAAAGAGAGAGGGGGGAGGGAGGGAGGGATTGAAGAAAGGAAGGAAAGAAGAATAGAAAGAAATAAGGAAAGAAAGAAAATAAAAGATGGTTCTGACAGGTTCTGGAGAACCAATAGTGGAAATTTTGACTGGCCCAGAGTGGGGTGGGAATGGAGGCTTTGCAAGCCCACCAAGCCGGGGCCAGTAAGCCACGCCCACAGAACCGGTAGTTTAACAACATTTGCATTTCACCACTGGTGGGACTCCATCTGAGCTTCCTCCGAGGTTCAGCCCCCACCCCCGTGGTTGTGGTTTTTTTTAAATCCACAACGCCCGGTTCTCAGCGAGGCCGGGAAAGTTTGCTGGTTCTTAACGGTGCATTACGAAGCCGAGCAAGCCCTGAGGCTGACTCCCTCCGGGCTCCAACTCGGCCGGCCGGGGCTGCATCTGGTCCCTGGGCAGGCCAGCCGCGTTTCTCCCTCACGGCAACGCGCACGTGGGCGCGCGCGCGCCCTTCAACCGGTCCCAGGTTGAAAAGCGCGTCGGCATCGCTTGTTGCGGAGGGGGCGGTGGCGGTGGTGGGGTGGAGAGACTCGGGTGTTTGATTGCCTCAAGCCCCCGCGAGCAGCGCTTTGGGGAGGCGAGGCGCTAGCCTGCTTCCCCGCCGGCACTTCAAGGCGCGAGATGTATCTGCTGCTCCGTCTCCTGCATCTCCTAGCAGGAGGGACGCTTTCACCTCAGCGAGGCTCGGCGCCCTAGCAGCCAGTCCGGGGGCAGCGAAAGCTCGGCGGCCAGAGATGGATTCGGCGGGTGAGTGAGGGGCGGGGGTCTGCGGGGAAAGGGACCGTCGCTTTGCTGCTCTGAGGAGAGAGAGGCGAGGAGGAAGGGCTGACTCCCCCCAACGTAGCAAAATCTCCCGACGGCTGAACGCACTGTTTCGAGGCTCCTTCGCGCGCGTTTCGCTTCTCCCCCAATGAACTTTGCCGGGCCATGCTCAACGTAGTCGGCGGGAAAGCGCGTCTGTCTTTTCGCCAGCAATTCTAGTCGGAACCGCTCTTGGGATGGGCAGCGCCCAATGGGATTGGTTTCCTTTTAAAGCTGCGACGTACGAAGGTGTAAAAGTAAAACCTCTAATCCAGTTTTCTAAGCCTTGAAAGCGACCTGGTGTGGCTGGTTAATAAATTTATTTGCTATTCCTGCTTTAGTGAGGCAAAACGATGGGTTCTGGCTCTGCCTTGAAGGAAACACCTTGCATACAAAATGCTGAAGCTTAGCATTAGCATTTAGACTTATATACCGCTTCATAGTGCTTTTACAGCCCTCTCTAAGCTGTTGACAGAATCAGCATATTGCCCCCCAAGATCTGGGTCCTCATTTTATTCACCTTGGAAGGGTGGAAGGCTGAGTCAACCTTGAAGTGTTGAAGTTTCCAAGAAAAGGAATATACAGTATTGGGAATCTTGTCACCTCCCGGTCCGATGCTGAATTCCTGATGTGAGTAAGGCTTAAATGCTTACCATAAGTTTAGCAGAGGTTAGAGCAGAGGTGGGCAATTAATTTTGCCAAAGGGCCACATGAGAAATTGGAATGGTTTTAGAGGGCCGGACTAATATAATTAACTCAGTTCTACCCAATACTGTATATTATTTGGTAGAAGTGAGTTAATTATATTATAATTATAAATTATAATTTATTATATTATTATATTATATTATATTATATTATATTATATTATATTATATATTATTATATATTATTATATATTATTATATATTATTATATTATATATTATTATATATTATTATATTATATTATATATTGTATATATTATTATATATTATATCTTGAACACCCAGTTCTTATCTAGAAAAGTTGGACCAACTTCCGTGGGCCGGTCACAGAAAGCTGGTGGGCCGCATCCAGCCCTCAGGCCGAATCTTGCCCAGGTCTGGGTTAGAGGGTATTTGCCAGAATAAAGTGTTAGTGGAACTCTGTTCTGACTTTTATAGTTAAGGATTGACTTTCTTAATCTGACCAAAAATATCCTAGTTTGTCTTTCTGTTTCTAAGTCTCCTACTGTGTATAAGGTTAGAGATTCTCATGGCTGTGTTGGATGATTTTGTACCATTATGTTCTATCTTGATTCTTCAAGCTTGGAGGTTCTTCCATTAAGAGGAGTTTTTGATTACCATATTTTTCAGAGTATAAAATGCACCAGAGTATAAGATGCACCTCAGTTTTGTGGGGGGAAAATAGGGGGGAAATCTACCTACCAGTGCTCAGATGGAAGACTACAAAAATTTCAGAGCTGTAGGTGGGAAATTCTGGAAGAAAACAATGGCAAACTACTACTATCAATAAAATTATAAGTGATGAAACTATGTTCAAATTTAGGGAGCCCTTGCCTGATATTTAAGGCAGAAAGCATTGCCAACTAGAATAAAATATTATAATTCACGGCTTCAACTTCCTTTTTCCAAATAATGTTAACTGGAAAACTTCAATAAAGCTACTGATTGTATTTTGAAATTAGACCTCCCAAATGCAAAGTCACTCTCTTCCCAAGCAGTGCTTCTCAATTATTTTCTTTTATGCCCCCCAGGAAGAAGCAAACATTTCATGCCCCTCCCAACTCTCCGATCTGGGCTCCAGTGGAATTTCAGTGTTAATATTTATTATTTTACTTATTATAAGCTGCAAGCAAACTATTGGCTGGGGAAGGCTGTTCTGCCCACTTACCTGGGAGTAAGTCACACTGAACTCAGTGGAACCTGTTTTTGGTTAGGCAGGCATAGATACCCTGGTTAGGGCCCTCTTTTGACATGGGGCCAGGCCAGCTTAACCAAGCCGATATTTTGGGGTCAACGGCCTGGCCCTTAAGAGCCGCCTCTGCCGGGCACTCAGAGCGATTGGTATGGACGGAGGCTTTAGTGTGGCATTCAAAGCTTTTGCCCAGTTGCAGATGATGTTCCTCCTTGTCCAGGAGCAGGTTCACCATGCCATTCATGGCTACCATGGTGCCTGTCGAGAACAAGAAGAACCCATGCAGCTGCCCTGTCCTGCCTGGCTGCCTTCTCTTCCAGGTGCAGAACAGAGTGCAACTGGGAAAACACTTCCTGTCTGGGAGAATCAATCAAGAGGAACCATGCATGTTCCCCAGGGTCACACGCCCCCCCTGGCATCGCTCCGTGCCCCCCTTCCCACTATTTGAGAAACACTGCTATAAAGAAACTTCCAGGATGCGAGAGGAAGAGAGTGGCTGGGATCTCTAACAAAATCAGTAGTTTTATTGAAGTTTTCCAGTTAACATGGTACGTGAAAAGGGTTTTGTTAACACCTTTGTGACCTGTAAGATGTTCGGTGGTTACCTGGAAAGTTCCCTTGCCTGTTCCACTGTGCATTCCTCATTTGTCACCTATCTCATCCTCCTGCACCTTCTGCAACTTCAATGCTAGTGTGAACAAGCAAAACCAATAAAAGCAAAATACACAAGGTGAAACCATTTGTACTCCCAGTGTATGTAGTAATACATCTGGGGAGGGGAAATCATTACTTAAGCTACTTTTCAGGTTTATATGGAGAATAGATCATATTTTAGGTCATATTGATGCAGAAATATTGAAAATTTGGAAGGGTTCACAAACTCTTAAGCACCACTGTATTATCTTCAAAAACAACCGCTAACCAAAAATAAAAGAAAAAATATTACACATGGAGACACGGAGAGGATGTGTAAAGTGGATGTATTACAGTATTTGAGATATACTGGAAAATCACAAGCCTAGATTTTGGCAGTATGAAATTGAGAGGCTGTAAGCTGGGTACTCAGGGTTCTTGGGTACTTTTTAAAAAACTGCATTTCTTTCTTTCTTTCTTTCTTTCTTTCTTTCTTTCTTTCTTTCTTGCCTTTCTTCCTTCCTTCCCTCCCTCTCCCTCCCTCTCTCTTTCTTTCTTTCTTCCTTCCCTTCCCTCCCTCCCCCTCTCTCTTTCTCTCTTTCTCTCTATCTTTCTTTCTTTCTCTCTTTCTTTCTTTCTTTCCCATTTTTTATCCAATGACTCTGGAGGTCTTATAGCATTAAAACGTTAAAGTATTAAAAAACATTAAAACCAACGATCTGAACTCAGTGGATAAAACCATTATTAAATACAAACCATGAACACCAGATGGGAAAGGAGGGAGCCAGACAGATGATGGAGGGTGGGCAGGTGGAATTAAATTTTAGTCAACCACTTCCAGTATGGAGTTCCCCCATTGGGTCCCCAAGCCATCTGGCAGAGTGATATCTTCAGGGTGTTATGAAACGTCAGGAAGGTAAGAGCCAGTCTCATCTCAGAGATAAAACATTCTAGAGAGCAGGAGCCCTGTTGCCTCATATTTGTGTTTTCTGGACAATAACTTATTAGCAATATTTTCAGAGAGATAGTGGTCAGTATTGAAGTGGTCACTTTGATGATTTTCCTATGAAAGCAGTAATTGTGCAATTCTTGTAATATAAGGAACTGAGGAACAATCTATCATTCTGAGAAAAAAATTATAAGCCCATTATACAATCCACAATGTCTTGTATTATTGTTCTGGGTGATTTGATACATCTTTGTATCTGACAAGTTACTTTTCCTCACCCAAAATATGGAAAAGTTTTCTTTTAAAACTGATGAAACTATGGAACTTCTGAAAGACCATAAGCATGCACTTTACATTTTAAACCACAATTGTATGGCATTACTGGTGTACTTTTGGTTTATGTTTTCTACAATTGGTAGGAATAACTATTATTACTTCCCATGTACCATTTCTAAAAAATACTAAATATGCTTGAAAATGCATCCTTGGGATATTTTAATAAAAGACTGAATTTAAATTTGCATTAACCTGGCTGGTTCTTTTGGTGCAATTGAGTAAATGTTAAAATAAGCTTAACTGACTTATGATCCATTCCTGATAGTTTAACTACCCGATCACAAATTGTACTTCTTTTCTATTTGATAAGCTTTCAGAAAAAGAGACAATAAATCCATTTGGGCAAAATAATTCTTAGCTGCAGAATAGGAGAATGGAAAGAGAACCTCAGCTGTTTTTAAAGTCCTATTAAGCCAATCTAAATATTTCTCCCATACTATATCATTGAGCTACACTAAATATTGGGGTGTGTTAATGAGGGTTAAGAATCTTTAGAACTTTCTGTATCCTCAACAACGTTGTTATGCCACTCAGTTGCTGGCACAGCACTTTGGAGTTTTCCGAAGTGGTTTTTGACCTCAGAAAAAACCTCTCGTAGAGTTTCAGAGATAAGCACCAAGAATGATATGATGTTGAATCCTTTCTTTAGTCAACATAATCTTCCCTGCAATCACAGAGGAGAAAGCAGATCAATCTGGTCCTAAAGCATGAAACCATAACACGATTTTGTAAATTATTAATAAGTAATGACACTTGTATAGAAGAGAAATTTGGTGGGTCAAACTCCTAAATTAATTCGAGTCGTGTTTCAAACTATTTATATAACTAATGAAGGATGGAAATGAGCAGGTAATTTCTGTTTGTGTAGCTAATGGCACTAATTCCCTGGAGAGATACAACATGCAGAAACTGGTTTCTTCAAGTTCAAATGCTTTTTCATGATAAATTGGAAACTGCATGTACAGTTTACAGGTTGATGTACATCCTTTAATATGATCTGCATTCTTACCTGACATCTAGTCCATCCATCTTGTAGTACTGATGAGATCACATCTCAGCAACATCTATTTCTTTGAACACTAATGTTTTAGAGCTCACATGACTAGATTGGAATTGTTTTAAGGTTCCCCAGTGAAAAATGTAGTCAAGTTGGAAGATACTTAAAGTCTCTTGAGTTTTTAAATACGAATTGTATGTTTGAGTGTTGCGTGCAAGGCTATATTATGTCTCAAGTAAGTAGACATATCTATAATGTGCTACACTCAAACTGCAATACAATGTACTGCAAAATAAAAATAAATTTGACAATTTTAATAAAAGTTTGTAACATGTTTTCCATAATTTTACATTGACTAAACTTTTAATAAACCTATTCTTATGTATTGAACATGTGTTTTGATTACTTTCCACAGAAAAACTATATTAATCAATGTTTCACTTGAGAGAATTGTATTTTTTTACCTTATTATCAACCTATGGTCTATTCAAAGAATTTTCCATTATGAAAGTACTTAAACATTTTAAAGAAAATATCACACAGAAGGGAAATAAATTTGAAATCCTCCTTGCTATACTTCATGAATAAATAAATGTGAACATTGCTCATTTTTAGGATAATGGTTGAAGATATGCTTAAAAGTAGAGTATTGGATATTATTTTAGATGATTTTAAAAAAACTAATTTTCCAATGTCTTTAATCACTATTTCTGCACCATTACCATTCATAATCTGAAAACTTCTTTCTTTTCTGATAGAAACGGTGTGTATATACAGTATATGTATTTATAGCTATATATGTATACATATTTACAGGGGTTGGATGAAAAGAAGTGCCTTTGCCTCTGTAACTTTAGATTGGATGTTTCAGTATATGAAACAAAATCCTCCTTGAATTGAGGCCTTTTGTTACATGTACTTACTTTTTTATATAGTTACATAGTGACTGCACATTTCAGTCAATAATGAACAATGTTTAAAGCCATCACAAAAGAACCCACACTTTATCTCTTCTTACAGACCAGGAGAGTCCTTTCCTCTTCATATAAATTAAGCAGGTGACCATTGAGGTAATCCTTCAATTTTGAGGAAAGGTGCAAATTGCCTAGTACCAAATTAAAACTATAGACAAAAAGATTAAAACCGTAAGATTCAGCTTTGAACTTGCCTCCTGGAGAACTTGTGAAATTTACAGCCCAGCATGATATTTCAATAACATTTCCTTCTTGTGCTTCTGAACACTCTTTCAGAGTTTTGAGTGTTGCAGTATAAAGTGCAGAACTGATCTTGGTACCAAGTTCAAGGAAAGCTATGTGGATAACACCTCTTCAATTCCTGATGTTTTCATCTCTGCTGCCAGCATGCCAGGAACCCATCTTCTAATATGAAAGAACATCAATAATGTTATCCCATATTCCTATGAAATGCCAAGCCTTGCAGCAATTTTCCTTTGCGTGATCCCTCAATTATTCTTAATCGGTTCATCACATTTGCTTGTGTGCAACTTGTTGATTGCTGTCACAAATCATACAGTTCATTCTTGATCACACAAATCAGCTCTCCCAGTTCATCGCTTTAACATATTTTGGCCTAGCAATGAATAGGAGTCATGTCAAAAAAAAGTCTTCACAAACAAACTCATTTGGAGTGAATTTTCAGTTGGAAATACCGGTACTTATTTGGTAGCTACATTCCAATTATGGCATGTTGCTTAAAATTTAGTGATGAGTGATGTAAAAGATATTCATCCATAGCTGAAAGCAGTTAAGAAGTAATATCTGACAGTGATTAGAAAAGGATTTGAATCAGTATTCCTTTAAAAGCACCAAGTGTGGTCTGATTGAGATGACTATTCCTTCATCGGCAAGAGCAATATCAGTTGTCAGAGGAGTTGATGCTAGCATTTTTTTCTTCAGGTTTTAGAAAAATCTAACCTTACAAACTCATATTAGAAATGCATATGTGTTTCTTAAGGCATCCAAAGTCTGCAGATTGACTTGTGTCAGATTTCCCACTTATTGAAAAATACCTGATGCAGTAAATTAAGTTCTGCATGGAACAAGCATTTTATTATGAAATTTTATTATATTTTTATTAAAATATTGGTCGGTTCTTCTTAGTAATCCCCCCCCCTTTACTCTTGCAATAGTGTCGACTAGTCCCTGCAGTTTTCTTCCCAAGATTTTTCAGAAGTTGCTTGCCTTTGCCTCATTCAGGCTGGGAGAGAATGAATAAAACTGAATGAATAATCCTGTCCTATTCTAAAAGATGACCTTTACCCTGCCCTGTACTACAATATAAAATATTTAAATTTTGTTAGCAGAATTTGCTGAAGATTACAGAAGTATTTGTATTTTAAGACTATGGGGCTGTTTTAAAAATCAAGCCTTCGGAGAGGGGTGGCATACAAATCTAATAAATTATTATTAATTATTATTATTATTATTAAGCCCTTACTATTTGTGTTTAGCCATGTTCACAGTTGAGAATACTGGATTTCTACATGTGGTGGCCATTTACCATGAAAAACAAACAATGAAATTCATCATATATAAGCAGCATCAACAGTACACAGAAGTCTCGTACCCTGATCGCCTTATTTGGGGTTTCTCAAACCAGTCAAGAGCCTAACTAATATTTATTATATGATTGCTTTTTATATTAAGGATTTTAAAATTGATTTAATTATTGGATTTGTACTGTTTTATGTTGTGAGCCATTCTGAGTCTCCAGAGAGGGGCGGCATACAAATCTAATAAATAATTATAATTATAATTATTATTATTGTTTATTTGATGTTTTGCTTCTGATTCCAAATGACTCTGGATGACTCACCATCCGGGGTGGCGCAGTAGTTGCAGTGCAGCACCGCAGGCTACTTCAGCTAACTGCTGTAGGTCAGCAGTTCAAATCTCACCACCGGCTCAAGGTTGACTCAGCTTTCCATCTTTCTGAGGTGGGTAAAATGAGGACCCAGATTGTTGAGGGCTATATCCTGATTCTGTAAATCGCTTAGAGAGGGCGGAAAAAGCACTATGAAGCGGTATATAAATCTAAAGGCTAAATGCTATAAGTCTAAACGCTAAATACATTAGAAATGATAAAAACCAGTATAATAGGAAACAACTAAACTAAACTAAAACAACAACAAAAAAACCATGCTGGAGGTATACCAGTAAGACTTTGATGAAGATAATACAGTTTGATTGTGATGGACCAAGCTACCTGTTTCATCTATTATCCAGAATATGTGAATAGGAAGGACTCAGCTTTATGCAATGTGACTAGCTAAATTATTTAAATTATAAGGGATTCATGCTGAAGAAGTAACCTAATTATTCTTAATAAACATGTGGCACATCATTTAAAGGAATGTTTTGCACTGGGGTTTGGCATCTTCAATACAGGGATTCGGTTCTACATTTTCCTCTAGGCTGAAGGTGGGATGTGATAGCAGTTATGACTTAGCACATTGGACCTGTCAGGCCATGAAAGGGAAGTACGCAATCCAATCAAGGGCTATTCATTGAGGAACCTAGTTTTGGTATAGTACCAACTTTGCCTCTTGATGCAGTTACTATTCCCCCTAAAATCCCAGGACCAATTTAAGGGCCTCCTGGACTCATAATTCCACTGGAAGAAAGAACAAATTCCACAGCCAGGAGGGCTTAAGCCCAACTTCAGCTAACACACCAGTTGTTTATTAATTAGAAACATAGTAACATAGAAGATTGATGGCAGAAATAGACCTCATGGTCCATCTAGTCTGCCCTTATACTATTTCTGTATTTTATCTTAGGATGGATATATGTTTATCCCAGGCATGTTTAAATTCAGTTACTGTGGATTTACCAACCACATCTCATGGAAGTTTGTTCCAAGGATCTACTACTCTTTCAGTAAAATAATATTTTCTCATGTTGCTTCTGATCTTTCCCCTAACTAACCTCAGATTATGACCCATTGTTCTTGTGTTCACTTTCCTATTAAAAACACTTCCCTCCTGAACCTTATTTAACCCTTTAACATATTTAAATGTTTCGATCATGCCCCCCTTTAAATATTTATTTATTTATTTATTTATTATTTAATTTGACTTTTATGCCTCCCAATCCCAAAGGACTCAGTGTGGCTTAGAACAATATAAAATACAAAAAACAATAAAAAGAAATAAGAAATACAATCTAAACTCCAAAATCCTAATTAAAACCCATAATAGACTGACTCATCAGCATGCATACATACCATTCATACACTTGGCCATACTAGTTGTTGATTCAAGGCCCCCAGCATTTTAAGGAACAAAAGGGAATACAGTGGTACCTCTACTTAAGAACTTAATTCGTTCCGTGACCAGATCTCAAGTAGAAGCAATTTTTGCCATAGGAATTAATGTGAAAGCAAATAATCTGTGCAAACCCATTAGAAAAGAAATAAAAGCTTGGAATTTGCGTGGGAGGTGGAGGAAGAAGAGGAGGAGGAGAGTTGCTGCTCAAGGAGGAAAGTGAGATGAGGGAATCAAAAAAATCCAAAACTTTAAGGCTTAAAAAAAAAAAAGAGGGACTCTGAGGCAGCGCCCAGAGAAAGGAAAATGCTCTGTTTGCTCTGGGATGCCCAGAGGGAAGGGAGTGTTTCTTTTCTCTGGGCGCTGGCAGAGGTTTATTCCCTCTCCAAGTGCCCAAAGAAAGGAAAATGCTTTGTTCGCTCTAGACTCCTCAAGCGCCCCCCAAAAATTTCATCTGGCAGCCCAGAAAAGCCCGAGATGGTCAGGATTAAAGGGGGAATGACAGGAAACTGGCCTGGCGTTTGTGCCACTCTCAAATTTCCTGGGAAATTTTTCCGGGCTCAGGTTCTTAAGTAGAAAATGGTTCTTAAGTAGAGGCAAAAAAATCTTGAACACCTGGTTCTTATCTAGAAAAGTTCTTAAGTAGAGGTACTACTGTATAAAAATTTGAGAGTAGTACAGTGAAGCAAGCTATCCATCGGTTTTGTAAACCTTGCTTTTTAGCTCAGTAAATGTTATGAACCCAGGCAATTATATAACACTCTATCATTAAGCTAACAAAGGTTTTACAGAGTCATATACTTCTATTATATTTTTTTCTCAAGGGATCACAGTTTTGTTCTTAGGTTTCTTCTTTTATAAATTAACCACCATTTACAAGAACTAAAAAAAGCTTAGAGGCCAGTCTAAAAATAGCCTTTACAGTTTAAGCGGAATCTGAAATTAAATCATTCTCAGATTAGATATTCCATAGTGCTACCGTAGTTACTATTGCAATATAACAGAATCTTGTAGCATCTTACAAAAGTTAACAAATTTCTTTTATCATAAATCTATAGAAATATAGCATTTCCTCTTAAACATAAATACACCATTCATACTGAAGATATTTTTCTTTCATGTTGATATTTCCAGTGTGGTCTATATTTTACTAATCATTTTCAGGAAGGCAATTTGCACTCCCATTTCTTTTACTGATAGATGAGGAAATGTTAAATGAGTCCTGTTTCTTCTTAGTGCCTCATACTTGATGTCAAAACAGCTTTCCTGGTGTATTACTGTTTCCTGGAGTATTACTATGATGCATTCAATCCTCCCTTCCTCCCAGCCTGCAAAATCTAGCTCAGCCTGCTCTGATGGTGCCAGACAGGGAGGAGAGGTCACACTTAAATAGATAAGCGGAGAACAGAGAGAGATAAATCCTATTTTGAACTATTGGGATAAACAGTAGTTTCCATGAAGTGTCTGCTGAGAAGCTGTTTAAAGTATTGAGATATTGTTGAAGGATGCACAATATGGTAGCATAAATCTTTTTTTTTTAAATAATCTTTTTATTACAGTAATTCAGCACTAGTTGCTAAAGCAGATTAGCTAGAATATAAATTGTATTTGTTGAAGAAGTATTTCTGATTTTAGGTAAGTTTATCCAATTTTTAGCCAACCAGGATAAAAGGCATACTTTATAAAAATAAATCTCACAGCCAACCCCCACTCAGTAAAAGACCTTGGAATACTAATATCAAATGATCTTAGTGCCAAAGCCCACTGCAACAATATCGCCAAAAAGGCTTCTAGAGTTGTTAACCTGATCCTAAGTAGCTTCTGCTCTGGCAATCTCACACTACTCACCAGAGCCTACAAAACTTTTGCCAGACCCATCCTTGAATACAGTTCATCTGTCTGGAACCCATACCACATCTCGGACATCAACACCCTTGAAAATGTCCAAAGATACTTCACCAGAAGAGCCCTTCACTCCTCCACTCGAAACAGAATACCCTACAAAAGCAGACTATCAATCCTTGGTCTTAAAAGCTTAGAACTACGATGCCTAAAACACGATCTAAGTATTGCCCACAAGATCATATGCTGCAACGTTCTACCTGTTAATGACTACTTCAGCTTCAATCGCAACAACACAAGAGCACGCAACAAATTCAAACTTAATATTAACCGCTCCAAACTTGACTGTAAAAAATATGACTTCAGCAACCGAGTTGTCGCAGCATGGAACTCATTACCTGACTCAGTAGTGTCAACCCCTAACCCCCAACATTTTTCCCTTAGACTATCCACGATTGACCTCTCCAGGTTCCTTAGAGGTCAGTAAGAGGCGTGCATAAGTGCACCAGTGTGCCTTCTGTCCCCTGTCCAATTGTCTCTCCTTATCTCATTTATCTTTTCTTCCTTTCAAATTTGTTCACCTATACTTTTATATCTTTTCTTCTATTCTTTTCTTTATTTATATTATTACATATCTATTCTCTTCAATGTGTATTACGTATTGGACTAAATAAATAAATAAAATAAAATAAATACAAAATAAAATACAAAGTTGAATCTTGGCAGGCCTTCTTAAAAAGTAAAGCCGTACCTGGCTTTGGACTGTGCTGTCTCTTAATCTACCAATTGATTAGCATCTTTTTAAGAGGCCCATTTGGAGGAATCCTGTATGACAAGCAAGGGCATGTAGCAATTGTGGAAAAAGACTGTTGTGAGAATGACTCTTTCCCAGGTAAGATCCATAGGATGTTTTTTTTTATTACAAATCATATATCAGTGCAAATCCATCTGGTGCAGGATGACTGAAGGTTATAAATCAGATCACTGCCTACCACATTGGTCCAGTGTAGATTAATGGACGTATATTTTTAAATTTCCCACTCCAGGGCTGAGTAACGGACCCCAATTCAGCCAGCCACTTCTGTGCCAAAAGGAGGAATAGAACAAGAGCCTTCCTGCTCCTGTCCAGCATCTTAATCAGTACATTAAACTAGCTGCATAAATGAACTTTTCAGTATTAAATATTCAGACTCACATGTGACCCTTAGAACCTATTCTAAGAGCTTTATAAAATGCACATGTTCATTTCATTACATTTAGTTTTTGTCCTCCCCATTCCTTTCTTCTGACCATGCCCATTTTCGGAATGCTTTTGCTTGCCCATTGCTAAAATGCAAAATTTAAAGCTTTGATTCAAGAAGATTGGCAATTTCTTAATTTTCAGGTTTTGATTGTTTGAAGGAATCTTAAATGTAGTCTCTGGGAATGTTTTGCTTATTTTTTTTAAAAAAAGTGTTACTATATTATTCTCTTAATATTGGTAGAATATCAGTTAAAATAAGGAGTTTATAAAAGCAAAAAAGACATTTCTCCTCATATCATCACTATATCCATAGTGAAATACAGGTATAGGTTTTTCTATTCCTGGCATACAGAGTTCAGAAGAAAGCTGGAAAAATGCTGATGGCCACCAGTCTAGTCTGTGGAAGGAAGCAACAATGTCTGGTTTGGAGATTACCTCAGCTGCCCTGATCAAGTCACTCTTATCAGTTACAGCAACAAATTAAAAATTAAAGTTAAAATTCAACGTACTAGTAATTGATAACTTTGTGAAAAGAAAAGCTTATTGTTCATTAATGAGAGCAAAACACTATCATGCCATGGCAAGATAGAGGATAAGCAGAAGTGAAACAGAAACTACACCAGAATAAAGAAAAAAGAATAATCACTGCCTTTTTGTGACTTGGATCAGAATTTGGCCTACATAATTTTTATAGCCTTTTCCTGTTCAAGAGAATTATTTTTCTGTTTGGAAAGGTGATTGTGCAGTTCGCTTTTGAGACAAAAACCTAAATGATGGCTACATAAAATGGGCCTGAATATTTTCCAGGTAGCGGGTTGGGGATCAATTTACAGTTGTATGCAAAGGTTTAGGCACTCCTAATCCACTCTTTATTTCAATGAAATCCTAAGTAAATAGAAGATGATTGAATCTGTACTTATGTGCAGTTATTTGTTTACATGTTCAGAATAAAACTACTGTACCATGAATATTGCAGATGTAGAAGTTGAATTCTCTTTTATCCCATACTTTGTAATACCTCATTAGGCAGCTTCCAAAAGTTTTCAAAAGTTTTCTTAAGCCAGTTAACAGCAAAATAACTAATACAGTAGTTTGTATTTAGATTCCCCCCTCTTCTTTGCAGTATTACTATTTCAGAATAATCTTAGATAACTTTTGTATACCCTTTATATTTGAAATCTCCCTGGAGACTTTTTTTTTTGCAATTTATTCATTCTTACAATTGTGAAGCCCTTTCCAAAGACTTTGTTTCAAAGTTGATTTGGAGGTATGTTTCATATTGGTGTCTTTCTGAAATATCTATGTATTGTCTAATAAAGGAGAATATTTATAGTTCAGGGTTGAGAAAAGGGTGGGTACTGCCTGAGCTTGCTTGTTTTCTTGCAGACATCTCATTACCCAAACTAGGTAACATCATCAGTGCTAGTAAGTAATGCTGTTTACTATCAATTTATATTCTGTATTGTTTTTTCCATCTTCAATTTCTGTGTTAGTATCAGTGCCCCATTGAAACATGAGGACTGATAGTTCAAAAGACAACTTTTTATTAAATAAACAATTATTTTTCCTACTTAAATGGTGTCAATTGGAAAAAATAGTTCAATTAGTTTTTCATATGATTTCTTTCCATTTACTCTTTAATTATAACTTTGTTCTGGATCTCAGTTTAGATGGTCAAGAAAGCTTTAACTCTATATATGTACTTTTCAAACAGGAAATTATTATGATTAAAATGTTGAGTCAAGTTACTTCCTTAATGTTTCCACTTGGGGAAAAATATTGTTAGTTTCAGATTAAAATAAACATTAATCCACATTTGAGGGGGAGACATTAGTTTGTTATTCCTAAAGAGCTAGGTTAATAAGAAAAAGTAGTTTTGCTAATGAATAACAATGTTGAGTCTGATGTTCAGAACCATGGAAATAAAAATCACCTTTGGCTCCTAAGAGTCTGTGGATTGAGAACTGTAATTTTAACATATATTTTCTTAGTCTGGGTTGCAGATAACATGTTTCCTTTTGTGACAGCTGATCTTGGACTGGTAAGAATTTAGTAGAAAAAGAATGGGAGCAAAGTGATTTTGACCAAGGGAATAAGCACGTTCCTGTTTCATTGTTATTTCTGTCATTTATTTTATTTACTAATGTTCCTATTAATCATTTTGAAATCCCAGAAACTCTTGCATATTTGCATGTCCTGTTTGCTGCAGTCTTTCGGGAAGTTCAGGTGGTTGTGAGACTTGTTTTGGCCCTTGCAATGGTTAGACCAGTATGTGAGATGAAAACCCTCTATATCCTTTTTTATAATTAATCATCTTTTGCCAGCTGGTACTCTGCAGGAAATTCCTAATTGCTAATTCTGTCATTTCCCCCCCCCCCCCTTCATCACACTGATAATTTGACTTAGGGCAAACAGGCATTGACTGTAACACCCAAAAAATCCCTTAACAAAGGACACCGTTGCACATAACCAAACCAGCAATAGAAAAAATAAACATACTGCAGAAAAGCCACTTTTGCTTTAAAAGATGCCATTTTATATTCATCTTTTTTTAAAAAAAATCTAGATGATTATACATTTCTTATGTCAGTGGCAGAAAAGGTGCATTAACAAATGTCTAAAAGTTTATACTGCTGTTATATGTATTGTTCTTTCGCATTATTTCTGCATTTTCTCATTCAACAATAGATTCTGTTTAGTTTAAATGAAAGCATGTAGGTTTCTTTTTTTGTTCTATGTTCAGTAGAAGATGGTACCCTCAGAGACAGAATGTTCTTATTCTGAAAAAAACTGAGATCATGCCATCTTACCTGTAGTTAATAATTGAGAAATATCTTATTGCATTGGTTGTATTGTGCCAAATTCTTCACTAAATGGCCTTTTACACTTTGAACATTAAAATCAAGAGCTTTCAAACTTGCTGTGTTAACTCTTGCACACAAGATATCTCAGAACAAGGTTTATTGAAACACTATTGAAATAAGAAAATTGTATTGAAGATGTAAATATGAAAACATAAAGGTCAGAAGAAGACAAGTCCTCTCTGGTGGCAGACCAAGCGAGATGAGATAATCCCATTTACTTAATCTTCATATGAAAATATGATTATTAGCAGAAGCACAGATGCTAATATTAACAGAGTGGAAACCTCCAAATATATGAAAACATCATGGTACTTTTGATTTATCATTAAAGGCTTTAATGTAAAAAGCCCCAACAATCTAAGCTGAACTTAGAAACTATCAACAATCAATGGAGAAATAGATGGTAAACTCTCATTTCCATGCAATAGTAGAATTCTGTTTCTAAGATAATAACTGTAACTTTTAGGCTGAGCTGGCACAACAGGATGTAACCAATAGAGAATAAAGAAAATTGTAATCTTATAAATAGGTCAGTTTGGTCAAGTAATACTTCCATAATTTTCATATAGATGGTTATATAGATAATACACAGAGTTTAATTCACAAGTTAGGTACAAGGAAATCTACATATATCTGACCTGAATTCTCATTAATCATGCATTGGTTGATTTCTGTAATATCTTATATTGAAATCAAGAATCATGTCTTGCTTGCATAAAGATTTAAACTTTGATGTAACTGATAATATCCACTGCATCCGAATAAAATGTACAATTCACATCAGGGTAATTTAATTTCTGCATCAATAAAAAAATAATTTCATAAACCCATATAAATTATTCACATTAAGAACATCCACATACATTCTCTAATTTATTGTAATCTTTTATTCATTACTTTTGTTTTCCTAATGCTAGTAAGGGTCAAGAAAATTCGCAATGAAATTTAACTCAAAGGCCTAAAGCAGTGACTGAACATTTTTGTCATTGCATGCCAAAAATGTGTGAGGGTGTATGGGACAGAGTGCGTGCATGGTGACACCCATAATGCAATGTGTAGTGGATGTGAAATTAAGTATTAATGATTATATTGAGTAGATGATACATGTTTATTAAGTTGTATTGAAGTATATGATAGGCCATGTATGTTATCAATGGGGAGAAAAATAATTTTTAAACATGGTAATTAGAATTATCCACCTGGAGAAAGGTTTAGAGATTATAAGATGAAGGGTATAAGATGAAGTATGAAAGGAGGAAAGAAAGGAGAGAGAGTAGAAAGGGAGATAGAGAAGGAAGGAGGGGAAGATGGTAGTAGGAAAGGGGAGAGAAGGTGTAAGAGGGAGGAGAAAGGAGAGACAGCAGCTGGTGCGCTCAGATGCACGGTTCCGATAGGTCTTGTCCACATAGGTATGCAGCTCTGGTAGGTTTGGAGCCATGCACGTGTGTAACCAGCGAGATACCGGTAATTTTCCCCATTTTTTCTTCTTCTGTGCATGTGTGGAAGCAAAGAAATAGGGGAAAATCACCCAAATCTCACGTGCATGAGCATTCTCGTGCGAGCAACATTTGGGCAAAAATTGCCACTTTTTTGCTTCCGTGCATGCATTTCTTCGGCTGAGTGGGGTGGGCATAAGCTCCAGCCCAAAGCAGCAAGAAGCAAAGGCTGCCTTCACTCCAGCAACGCTCCTCCCCCTCCTTCTCCTCTCATGTTGGTTGGGTGGGGCACAGCAAGGTGATGGTTGGATTCTTAGTACAGGAGATAAGCGGCCCTGTAGCTGCCTTCACACCACATGCCTTAACACAGCCTTCACTTCCTGCGACTTAGAAACATAGAAACATAGAAGACTGACGGCAGAAAAAGACCTCATGGTCCATCTAGTCTGCCCTTATACTATTTCCTGTATTTTATCTTACAATGGATATATGTTTATCCCAGGCATGTTTAAATTCAGTCACTGTGGATTTACCAACCACGTCTGCTGGAAGTTTGTTCCAAGGATCTACTACTCTTTCAGTAAAATAATATTTTCTCATGTTGTTTTTGATCTTTCCCCCAACTAACTTCAGATTGTGTCCCCTTGTTCTTGTGTTCACTTTCCTATTAAAAACACTTCCCTCCTGGACCCTATTTAACCCTTTAACATATTTAAATGTTTCGATCATGTCCCCCCTTTTCCTTCTGTCCTCCATACTATACAGATTGACTTCATTAAGTCTTTCCTGATACATTTTATGCTTAAGACCTTCCACCATTCTTGTAGCCCGTCTTTGGACCCGTTCAATTTTGTCAATATCTTTTTGTAGGTGAGGTCTCCAGAACTGAACACAGTATTGGCTCTTTGAGTTTTTAAGGTTGCTGGCTCCTGGTCTAGGTCAATTACTGTAGTGTTGCTATCATTCCTGAAATTGAAAATTTGAATACTATATTGTGTAGGCCCCTTGAGGAGTTTTGGTTGTGTGATTTTTACATTTTGTGACATGTTTTTATTGTAAGCCATCTAGTGATGACTTAAGTGAGGTGTGAGTGAAGAAATGTGAAGAATGAAATGAAAATGAAAGAATTTCGAGGGGAGACTAATGGCAAATAGAAAAGAAGTTTGGGAGGATTTTTGTATAGCTTTGCACTTATAAAAAACTGTGACTTTGGTGAGCATACATTGAACGTGGATTGCAATTTCTATACTCTTTATTTAAAATAAATAGAAAAAAATCTTAAACTGCAACCAAGCTTGGGAGTCGCTCCTGTAATTACTTTTTTCCCCCCTTTGCAGAAAATTTTCCCATTTGACAATAATTAACAGTGTGTTGGTGGTGATTTTAAGTTTTAACAGGTTTTCAGATCATACTTGACTGACACCAAATAATGGTTAGGTTCTTGTGGATTTGGAAGAATCAGAATGATGTATGCATTCAGGGCTAAAACCATACTATAAGCATACTTTTTGCAAATGCAATTCTGCATAAATCCACCAGATGTCATTTGATGATTAAGTCTTTGTCATAAATTTCCATGGATAGTAAGTACAGTACTGTAGTTCTTCTCCCCATACATTTTCCATATTATCTTTTTATTCTAAACATCTGTACTATACAAAATGCAGATGTTTTACATTTTGATTTTTCTCTCTCTTTATGACAGTAAGTTAAAGAGGAGAATCTGTTACATGTTTATTGCTATTTAATAAAAATGCTCAGTGGTCAAAGCTGAACAATGACAAACTTTCTTTGTTGTAATTGGTAGAATATGATTTGGATTTGGGAGAGTACAAAAAATTGCTAACATCATGTACCAAAGCAGATGTCGAAGACAAAGTTGTTTGCTCCTCTTTTCCTAAGTCATTCTTCCTCAGGACTCTGGTGAAAGATGATGATTTGAAGTATGTTACAATTGGTGAGATACAAACATTATTTTAGATACAATGTATGTTGATGGGGATAGTAATGTCAGTGATTGTAAGGTTGTAATAATATTATTATAAGCTATTTCCATTTCTATTTGTAAGATTCTATTTGATCCAGTGAATGATTAGGTTGAGATACAGTTTAGCTGGGTTTTTTTTCCTGTTTCCTCTATTTTTGCTAGGAAAAAGGTCTTTAAAAAACATTAGAAAGACAGGGCAATATATTTCTCATGTTATTAAAATTCAAGTTTTTATTTATTTATTTATTGGGTTTATATGTCGCGCCCCCCTCTGAGGGCTTTTATTTGGACTCCTGAAGGAAAGGAGAACTAAAAGTACTAAGATTGCATCCATAATTAAAATATAATGGAAGTTAGTTATTTTATAAATTTGCTAATTTATTTCATTAATTTCTCAGGCATGATTTTTTTAGAATGGAAAATTTAAATGTTGGTCTTGATATACAGTATCTGTAGTATTAAAATGTGTCTTGAATTCCAGGACTTATCATAGGGTCAGATCATCCAATTTTTAAAATACCGGTAAATTTTAGGGGGGAAATTAGTGGGGGGGAATGTAATTTTTAAAAAGATAGCTAGCTAGTCATTAAATTCTTGTTTGGACTGATCAACCTGGAGGTAGCAAACTGGAGGAGTTTGTTACGCAGAATAGATCTTTACTCACTATTAATATCAATCTAGAAATTGCTGGGCTTAATCATTCTGACTTTGTCTTTTTTTTCCGAGGAAAGGATGAAAAGGTGGAAGTACTGAGTTTCATTGAATTCAAACTGTAGTTGCCATTTTGACAAAACTATTGCATCACTGGAAACTGTGGATCTAGGAATTTCTTTCAAATAGATTCTCTGAATCTATTGTTTAAAAATGCCACTAAGCTCAATTGGTACTGCTATACTGTCATACAGATGGCATTTTTATATTGCTCTATCACAGTACTCCTATTTCTATTGCCTTTTTTCCTCTTCTCTTTCTTACTATTTTCAACCATATAAGGGTGTGGACAAGAATGGTAGAATGGAAGATAAAATAGATCCATCCATGCTGCTTTCTTGCTTTTACTATTTGATTCAAGAAAGGACTTGTAAATATGAAGCTAGTGAAGCACCTAACTAACCTTGGCTGTTCTAGAAGGTAACACAAGGTCATCCCTGTTTGATTCTTGCATTGGGGACCATCAGGAAAACACAGATGACTGTAAACTAAACTGGGGAGCAGAAATATATCCTGGAAGAAACTGTGGCAAACTCTTTCAGTCCTATTTCCAAAAAAGATGCCAATGTGTGTCCATGATATCACCCAGAATCAAGCTTCTTTAGTTATGTTTTACATTCTATTCCAGTGGTTCTCAAGCTTTCTCATGCTGTAACCCTTTAATACAGTTCCTCATGTTGTGGTGACCCCCAACCATAAGTCTAGCGTGAATTCTCCCAACAGAGCTTTAAGCTGATTGGCAGGAAGATCAGAGGGATACCCCCACTGTAAACGTCTGATTGGTCGGATTGTAAGATGCCAGAATAGAAGCTTTAGTTCCTAACACCATGGGAAATTTGTCTTTTCCCATGGTCTTAGGCGACCCCTGTGAAACAGTTGTTCGATCCCCAAAGGAGTCTCGACCCCCAGGTTGAGAACCACTGTTCTATATGTTCTATATGTTGCAATTCCAATCTTTTTAGTGTCAGTTGCCACTTCAACATATGAGGGGCAGCATTTGTAGGGTATAGTTAGAAAAGGCACCACACACACAAACTCCGCATAGAGTTTCTGGCCTCGGTTCACAACAATTTCTTTAGTAACTGTTTGAAAATACAACAGCTCTGGAAAAAAGGGACTTATGACCATTTTTCACACTTATGACAATTGCAGCATCCCCATGGTCATTGATCAAAATTCGGGTGCTTGGGAACTGACTCATATTTATGAGAGTTGCAATGTTCAGGGGTTGAGTGACCATCTTTTACAATCTTCTGATAAGGAGAGATATTGGGAAAACTGGGTTCACTCAACGGTCGTGTTGCTAATTTAACAATAGCTGTGATTCACTTAACAAATGTGGCAAAAAAAGGTCATAAAATGGGGCAAAACTCACTCAACACATTCCTCACTTACCAATTCAACTTTTGGGCTCAATTGTGGTCATAGGTTGAGGACTACCTGTGCTGTTGTGGCTGCCATTTTGACTTTTTAATCCTATAATGTAGGTCAATGTTTCCCAACCTTGGCCACTTGAAGATATTTGGACCTCAACTCCCAGAATTCCCCAGCCAGCATTCACTGGCTGGGGAATTCTGGGAGTTGAAGTCCAGATATCTTCAAGTAGCCAAGGTTGGGAAACACTGATGTAGGCAATCCAGTATTTACTGGGCAATGAAGCTAATTATGTGCTGAAAGACATTTCACAAGTACTGTTTATTCACAACTTCTTTCCACTAATTTACTGCTAATACTGCACTATTGTTTTCCATTAAACTAAAGAAGTTCTTTCAATAATTTTGTGTCTTACATATTATAGTGACTGAAGGTGTTGGATTGCCAAATTATAGGCCCATAAAAACATGACACCCCTAGCAGTTTACTGTATTCACCAGAGATGATGATGATGATGATGATGATGATAATAATAATAATAATAATAATAATAATAATAATTTATTAGATTTGTATGCCGCCCCTCTCCGAAGACTCGGGGCGGCTCACAACAATGATAAAAACAATATTATAGTGAAACAAATCTAATATTAAAAAGAAATATATAAAACCATATCATATTAAAACCAGACAACACATACATACCAAACATAAATATAAAGAGCCTGGGGGAAAGATGTCTCAAATCCCCCATGCCTGGTAGTATAGGTGGGTTTTGAGTAGTTTACAAAAGACAAGGAGGGTGGCGGCAGTTCTAATCTCCGGGGGGAGTTGATTCCAGAGGGTCGGGGCCGCCACAGAGAAGGCTCTTCCCCTGGGGCCCGCCAGATGACATTGTTTAGTCGACGGGACCCAGAGAAGGCCAACTCTGTGGGACCTTATCGGTCACTGGGATTTGTGTGGTAGCAGGGAGTTTCGGAGGTACTCTGGTCCAATGCCATGTAGGGCTTTAAAGGTCATAACCAACACTTTGAATTGTGACCAGAAACTGATTGGCAGCCAATGCAGGCCACAGAGTGTTGTAGAAACGTTGCTAAGCATAGTACTTGTAGCTAAATATTTATTGACTGGGGATTGAACTGTAAAATATAGAATTATTTCTTGCCGTGGAATTTCTGGCATAATTCATTTATATGCAGTACATGAATATTTAGTTGGGCACTAGGGCTTGTTAAGAAAAAACACATTCTTCTTTTTTTTTTTTAGGGAATTATATACATAGTTCAAAGTCTTCTTTCTTTTCCTGAGGTTTGTTTGAGTTGTATTGTAATATTTATGAGTAGAATGTAAACAGCAGGTAAAAGGAGACAGCTTGGGGTGGGTGAACAGTTCTGTACTCCTGCAAAACGAATTTTTATTTGCATTTGGTTTGTACTAACACAGTAGTGTTTTTAACAATGTTAGTCTAATAATGAATCAGCTGGCGCCTCCTCATAAATTAGATTATTTGCTAATGTGGCAAAAAAACCTGGAGAAACTGGATATAGAGGTTGAACTGTATTATATGGCAATAAAGAGACTGAGTCTCCAATTGTTTCTGCAGGCTGTGGTGCTGGTAGTGGTGGTGGGGTAATAAAAATATTTAAATCATTCCAGTTGGAAAAGGAATCTGATAATTAGAAGTTGCAGTTGTTATCTGAGGAATTCGAAAATTACTGTGCATCAAAAAACATAAAAGGCTTGGGGTTTTTTTACAAAGAAAGAAAAGGGGAAAACATCACTACCTGTATAATAGAGTTCAATAATAAAACTCTATATCGGCAGTGATGTGGTGATATAGAGTGATGGCACATCACAGTAATCGTGCCAATCAGAGTACAGAATAACAGAGTTGGAAGGGACCTTGTAGGACATCTAGTCCAAACCCCCGCTGAAACAGGAGTCCCTACACCAGTGATGGCGAACCTTTTTTTCCCCTTGGGTGCCGAAAGAGCATGGGTGCATGCTATCGCACATGCGCAAGTGCCCTTACCCATAATTCAATGCTTGGGGAGGCCAAAAAGAGCTTCTCCCGCCCTCCCGGAGACCCTTTGGAGGCCAGAAATGGCCTGTTTCCCAACTTCTGGTGTGCCCAGTAGACTCATGTTTCGTCCTCTCCAGGCTCCAAAGGCTTCCCTGGAGCTGGGGGAGGGTAAAAATCACCCTCCCCCACCCCCACGGGGGCTCTCTGGAAATCAAAAACGCCCTCCCAGAGTCTCTGTGGGAGCCAAAAATCAGCTGGCTGGCACACACATGCACGTTGGAGCTGAGCTAGGCAATGGCTCGCATGCCAGCATATATGGCTTTGCGTGCCACCTGTGTCACCCGTGCCATAGGTTCGCCATCACTGCCCTACACCATTTCCATCAAATGGCAGTCCAATTTCCTTTTAAAAGTCTCAATTGTTGGAGCTCTCACAACCACTGCAGGTGGGCGTGGCCTGTGTGTGACTCATTCAGCCTGTGGCCCGCAGGTCTGACACCCCTGCACTGGACCAAAGTGGTTCTTTTAATTATCATGCAGGCTGGCGGGACAGTGGGGAAGGGCTCTATGGAACCAATGCCCCCCTGATGTCCCCACTGCTCCCACCCTACTGGCCTTCCGAAAGGCCATGAAGAGCTAGCTTTGCTGGCAGGCCTGGGGGCCATGAAACTGACATCTGTCATGGCCAAATTACATTGAATGGTGTGTATGTGAGTTGCCTGGATTGACTGTGTTATAGGTTTTTAACTGGGATTTATAGTTTTAGATTTTCCATATTTGACTTCTTTTTTACTGTATTTGTATTTTTATATAGTTGTAAGGCACCCTTAGTCCTTCAGGATTGGGTGGCATAGAAATCGAACAAAATGAATGAATGAATGAATGTATGAAGGAAGGAAGGAAGGAAGGAAGGAAGGAAGGAAGGAAGGAAGGAAGGAAGGAAGATATTGTTTTTCAGGAGTTCTGCTTCTACTTGAATCAATGTAGGGTTATATTTGAAGCCATAGATACTATTCTGTGAGACATCAAAAGGCTTGGTGTTCTTCCCCACAGTATTTAACATCTAGGCTATAGTATAGGATGAGACATCATCAATCTGCTGATGGCACTAAGATCAAGTTGGCGATGCTGTCAAAGGTAACATCTGGAGGCTATTAGGAGCCTGGCTGGATCAATAAGCTCTCTGATTAAATCTTTCAAAAATGAATTGTATATCACTAAACAGCCAAGAACATAAGTCCTTTTGGTTACTTTGGATGGAGCTGCATTCTAAATTATGGGAGGTTATTGCCCTGCTATATTTTGTTTGATCCAAACACCATATTAAGGGGGAATAAAAGCTTAGATATTTGAGTCATTAGAAAAGTTTCAAAGACTTGCAGAATGAAGCTTTTGAAAAAGAGGCTGGCAGAAGACAAGGTAGTTAAAGATGATCATTTATACAAGCCCGAACTTACATGAATTCAAAGGCCGGAACAAAAAAAGATTGATCGATCTTCTATACCGAGCGCCAGATATAAGAGCAGCTGCATACTGAAATTGCTTATGCTACATCCTTGGCGCTTCCAGCTAAAGCTGCACATCCCCCGAGACATGCATGGAGATTATTTTAGATAAAAATTGAATTGAGGGAAGGATTATGGTCATGCCACTTTGCATTTAATGGCTCGTGCTTTGCACATTTTAAAAAAGGATTTGGGAAAATTTTGTTGTAAAAAAAGAAAAGTACTGGGATGCTGACTGAGAAGATCAGGCAGCCTACTTGAACATATACATTACTATCTTTGGGTAACTCTCTTATCCAGGTTTAGCCTAAAATGTGGATGAATTTGTGGAAATACGCAGTTAGTGTTCTTGTAAAAAAATCTTTTTAATGCACCCTGTTTACTACTGCAAGAGCAAACATTATTTAATTAGTGGACTAAATGGAAACGGTCATGATTCTTTCAAGGAAAAAGATGCACAGAATTAAAATTAATTTGTTCTAAATTTTCCATTGAGTTGAACAAAAGTTAGCTTAATTAACTTGGACTAGTTCTCTTGGTTTGGGATACACTGGGCATATTTGATTCTCTTTTTCAAGTCAGCTCCTAAGGTCGGGGTTGGAGGAGAGGAAGGGCTGGGCATCGCCTTCCCACAACTTTGGGGATAAACCCTGCCTTTAGCCCTCCTCCTCCTCTGCCTGACTCTCCCCACCCCGCTCCACGGGCGTCCTTCTAGTTCCTCACGCAGGCCCTTCTGCCATCCCTCATAAGTTTTCTGCTCTCTTCTTCTTCCTCGGCGGTTGGCAGGGAGGCATCGGGAAGGGTCCATGGAGAAGGAAGGTAGGAGGAATTAAAGCCCACTGCTTTGTGTGCCTTGAAGGGATTCCCCTGGAGGAAGTGGGTGCCAGGCACGGAGTGAGAGCCAGAGAGCCTTGTCTGAGGCCGAAGCACTGGTCCTTGCCACGGCCGGGATTTCCTGCCTTTGGACAAGCAAAGGGAGAATCCCATGCGCTTCGGCCGGCAACAGTCGGTGTTGGCAGTCCAGAGGCGGGGAAACTCGGCAGCAGCAGCAAGCAAAGGGGAAGTCCTGACGGCAGTCACAAGGCAGGGGAATCCCTGCGGCAGTAAGAGAGCGCATGTGCAGTAAGTGAGCGCACGCACCCGGGCTTGGGTTCATAAGTAGAAAATGGTTCATAAGTAGAGGCAAAAAAGTCTTAAACACCAGCTATGTATCTTGAAAAGTTCATCAGTAGAGGCGTTCGTAAGTAGAGGTACCACTGTAGCATAAATATGAGTCACTTACCAAGTGTCTGAATTCTGAACAGGTAAGTGTGAAAAATGGTCATAAGTCATTTTTATCGATGCCCTTGTAACTTTGAATGGTCACTAAATGAACTGCTGTAAGTCGAGAACTAACTATATATGAAAAAAAGAGAAAATGTTGTTTTCCCTGAGTCCATGCTGCTTTTAATATTAGTTAAATATTCATTAGGTTTCTGAACTGATGTAATCATTTTGCTTTCTGTGATATACATGAATAATTACACTTCTAAGCATAAAATATCCATGATATAATTGCAGTGAAATAAAAAATTAAAACCAGTAATCTAATCAGAGCAATCTAAACACTCCTGTGGTGGTCCCTCAGTTAATTAAAAAAAAGCTCTCCAAAAGAGTGTTTCACCTTGCTTCTTGAATATCAATATTGGAACTAATTTGGTTTCCTGGAGATTGGTTACGAGGGAGATTTTTAGCCTCAAACAGTAAAGCACAGTACAGAATTATCCCCTTGAAAAGCATACAGAGTTTTTCCTTATAATGTTTTAAAGATAGTAGCATTTAACTAAAGTAGCATTTAACTAAAACATACAAACCAAGGGTGAAATGCTACCGATTCAGGCCAATTCACCCAAACTGGTAGTAACAAATGCTTCCGGTTCTCAGAACCTGCAGTAAAAATGCTTAAAAAAAAAATAATAATAAAAGGTTCCACCAATCGGCACAGCTCATTGTCACAGCTGATGAACTTTTTAAAAAAACTTTTGAAGGCATTTTTTTAATACCTATTCTCCCAAACTAGTAGTAAAAATGCTTTCAAAAGTTTTTTTAAAAGGTTCCCACATCAGCTGTGACAATCAGCTGAGTAGAAGGAATCTTTTTTTAAAAAAAAAACCCTTTTTTTTTACTACCTATTCTACCAGAACAGTGACTCTGTGAGGTTCTTGCTTGTTGCAGGAGCCATTTTGTGTGAAGCCCAGCTGCTTCTGTATTGTGTATGAGTCAGTTGTGTAAGAGTCACTAGTGTAGCTTTTGTTATTTTTGTATAAAGTGCTATAGTTGCTTTTTGAGCCCTGTGGGACTCTGTGAGGTTCCTGCTTGTTGCAGTGGCTATTTTGTGTGCAGTCCACCTGCTTTTGCATTATGTATGTCTCAGTTGTGTAGCTTTTGTG
The DNA here is from genome assembly GCF_031021105.1 of Erythrolamprus reginae. Classification (NCBI taxonomy): domain Eukaryota; kingdom Metazoa; phylum Chordata; class Lepidosauria; order Squamata; family Dipsadidae; genus Erythrolamprus; species Erythrolamprus reginae. The sequence continues at coordinate 83,105,599 of NC_091951.1, forward strand.
TTATTTTTGCATAAAGTGTGATAATTGTTTTCTGATGCCACACCCTCCCAGTCACATGACCACCAAGCCACACCAACCCAGTCACATGATCACAAACCCATAATCATCCAGTCACCTGACTACGAAGCTATGCCCACCAAGCAACGTCCACATAACCATAGGGAAAATTTATATAATTCACCATTGATACAAACTGATCATCTTACCTCTTGCTTCTGACTTGTCATGTAGAAAATTGATGTGGCTGTATCTTTCAGAGATTGCCTGACTCCCTGCTTTCAATAATAACTCTTCTGCCACTATATCAGTGTGCCAGTCTTAAGCTATGGCTAAGAGTATGGTTATTACAAATTTCTCAGTTCTCAAACCCTATTTCTCAAGGTCTTCCTTAAAACCTGCCCATAAACAGAACTTCAAACTTACTCGTGGGTCTTCATTTTCGTTCATCATCATCTTCTTTCTTCTCTGGGTTTCTGTGCTGGGTAAATTGATCCCATGTTGCATTGTCTTTATCCATGCTTAGCAAACTCTATACTGACCCATTTTCAGTGACCTGGAGTCATCCCAAGTACCTCCATTTTTCCAGCAGTATGAAACAGCCTTTCTTTTTTCTTTTTTTTCTTTTGCTTACCAGCCATTTCCCTTCTCATTCTCTGAGTCCAGCAACAATTATTAGTCTCTTGTTGCCAGCTTCTTAGCTTACTTGAACTTTTACTCCTCCCTATGAGAAATTCTGATGGTTGCAAAAAACACTTCCAGCTCTTTCTGTCCTCAATTTATCAGCTGCAACTATGGTCTGTGTGTCTGGGGGATTGCATAGCAGGAGGGCAGGTGGTATTTATTTTCTCACAAGTCTATTCAGTAATATTGGGGGCATTATGATAAAATATTTCCTCCTGACCATAATCCCCATAATGTCATGATAATGAGTGGCTAGAAGCAAAGTTTCCCAATATCTTCTTGTTGGAAAATACATTCTAATTGAACCAGGTGAGCTTTTTGGTATGTCAGCACTAAGTGATGTCACTTTTCCAAAATATTGCTTAGTCAAGAGAAAGCTAACTAACAGAAGTTTCACCTCCAGATACAGAAAAATTGAGCTTAAAAAAACCTCAGGAAGCACTTTTTCTCCATATAATACAAATAGTTTATTTGTATACCTGTGTTTTTCAGACTTGGAGTAATTAACCACTGATTCCTGCAAACAACCAAATTATCTCTGAGACCGTCTTCTGCCGCACGAATCCCAGCGACCGGTGAGGTCCCACAGAGTTGGCCTCCTTAGGGTCCCGTCAACCAAACAATGTCGGTTGGCGGGACCTAGGGGAAGAGCCTTCTCTGTGGGAGCCCTGGCCCTCTGGAATCAATTCCCCCCAGAGATTCGCACTGCCCCCTCCCTCCTTGCCTTCCAAAAGAGCTTAAAAACTCATCTTTGCCGCCAGGCTTGGGACTCTTAGATCTTCCCCTGACCACTGAATGCCTTAAGTATGATTGCTGAATGTTTGGTTAATAAGTAATTTTTTTAGGTTAATCTTCTCTTTTAATTGTTTTTAATATTGTAGTACTAATTGGATTATATTACTGTTCTGTTTTTATATATGCTGTGAGCCGCCCCGAGTCCTAGGAGAGGGGTGGCATACAAATCCAATTAAATAAATAAATAAATAAATAAAGAGGAGAAATTACCCTCTCTATTGAATATATATTATAGAGGTTTTAACATATGATCCACAGCTTCCTTGGGGTTTGTGGATAATTTTCAAGGGTCTATGACTCTTGATGAGAAAAAAAAATCATTTCATTAACATCTAATTGAAATTCAACTTTTCATTCAGTAAAGTGTGCAAGCAACAATGGAATTAATTTATAAGCTTTAGACTCAAAATGTTAAAATAAATCTCATGATTTAAAATTATTATATCTAACAAAGGTATTGCCTTATTAATTGTATGGATCAATAAATAAGTACATTATTGCTGAGGTTTGCCTTAAATGGTTTTTATTTTAATTGTACTGTATTGTGTTTTTATTTCTTTTTGCTGCCCAGAGCTCCTTCTGATAGATGGGTGACCATATAAATTTGTTTAATAAATAAATATATTACTCTCAGGACCCAAAAAATAAGAAAGACACATTTTGATACTTCCAAGCAAATGCCTTTATTGCCCCTCACCCATGAACAGAATCTTCCAAAGTAAAGCAGGTTACCATCCATATAAAGCATACACTCTGAGAACTATTAGGACCTGTTTTAATCCCCTTCTTGTTACACAAACTTTCTGAACTGAGTTATCGTTTTGCTCCTCTGGAATATCCTCCCACCCTTCTGGGACTCCAGACTACATTCTATCACAATTACTGTATTACATTTTAATAATATTTTATAATTGAATTTGAGCATAATTATAATTTATAATACATTCTAGAAACTTAGAAGATTCACGGCAGAAAAAGACCTCATGGTCCATCTAATCTGCACTTATACTATTTCTTGTATTCTATCTTAAGATGGATATACTGTATGTTTATATCAGGCATGTTTAAATTCAGTTACTGTGGATTTACCAACCATGTCTGGAAGTTTGTTCTCAGCATCTACTACTCTTTCAGTAAAATAATATTTTCTCACATTGCTTCTGATCTTTCCCTAACTAACTACTAACCTCAGATTGTGCCCCCTTGTTCTTGTGTTCCCTTTCCTATTTAAAACACTTCCCTCCTGAATCTTATTTAACCCTTTGACATATTTAAATGTTTCGATCATGTCCCACCTTTTCCTTCTGTCCTCCAGACTATACAGATTGAGTTCATGATAAGTTTTATGCTTAAGACCTTCCACCACTTTTGTAGCCCGTCTTTGGACCCATTCAATTTTGTCAATATCTTTTTGTAGGTGAGGTCTCCAGAACTAAACACAGTATTCCAAATGTAGTCTCACCAGCACTCTACACAGCTCTATACACATTCTACATGTGCTTATTTTAGGCATTAAAAGAAATTATTCCAAAAAGAGATCTCTAGAGCCATTTGAGATCCATGACACAGAAATGTTGTGAATCTTGGATGTACTGATAAACCACTTACACAAGCATGAGGCTCTGCTGGGTTGAAATGGGATAATTTGCCCCAGCCAACTCACTGCAGTCAACTCAACAAAGCCAACTCACCACAGAACAACTTGCCTGGGCTAATTTGCCATGGGACACCTTGCTGTGGCACAATTTAATAATTCTATTTCATTATTTAAAATAAATAAAAAATATTTTTGCCATTTATATTTCAATCTTCTCCACCTTTTGCATCCTTTCTTTAATGATTCTATTCCAACATTTCTTTGAGATTAGTGTAATTCTTGTCCTGCAGTGACTTGGCTGTGGCGAGTTGGCCGTGGTGAATTGTCCTAGATCCTTGCTGGAATGCCATATTCCTTTTAGCTAGCAAAGCTTTTTACTTTGTAGAACTTATTCCAAATGCAGTGTTTGGTGTCCAGATTTATCCTGGAACCCCATAGAAAATAAAACAGGCAAATAGAAGTTATATAATTTACAGATAGTGCCCAATTTACAATCACAATTGGGAGCAGAAGTTCTGTTGCCAAGCTAGCCAGTTGTTTTATTATCTTTTTATCACTGTTGTTAATCTACGCTCTCTAAATCTAATGCTTTTAAGTGACAGAGATAGTTTTAAAGACAAGTTATGATTATTCTTCTCAGCTTTTAATACTGCCTAAACATTGTTAACACTTAAGTGTTCCTATCTCCCCTATAATCCTAAATGTTCTTCCACGATTTTTGCATTTGAATAACAAACAGAGCTGGCTAGCGAAGAGGAAAAAAGTACCATATTTTTTGGAGTATAAGATGCACCTTTCCCCCCCTAAAAGGAGCTCAAAATGTTGGTGCGTCTCATACATCGAATGCAGCCATTTTTGCTGTCCCAAAGCAACAATCACACATCCCATTTTTGTGAAAAATGGGCCTATTTTTCACAAAAATGGGGTGGACAGAGGATCTGGGAAGTTTGCAAAGAGCTGCTGGGAACTGGGGAGAGGCAAAAATGGCCCCATTTTTGCAACAAAAAAAAAGGCCCAAAAAAGGCCCAGGGGTTTTTTTTTTTTGCAAGAATGGGGGCATTTTTGCCATCCCCTAACACCCAGGAGTTCCGTGCAGGTTTCCCAGACCCTTTGCCCAACCCATTTTTATGAAAAAATGGGCAAAAAAGGCCCGTTTTTTACAAAACAGGGCTCTTTTTGCCTTCTAATTACCCTACCTAGCACCTTCTACAACTTCGTAAATAACAAACTCAAGGACTCAACCCCCCTCCCACTATTAAAAGGATCCAACAACAAAGAATGATATGATGAAACAGACAAAGCTAACGTCTTCAACACATTCTTTGGCTCAGTCTTTGTAAACAGCAATGGCTCTTGCCCAAATTTCCCTATTTGTACCACAAATACTCACAACGATTTAACACAAATAGACTTCACTGAAGACAATGTTGAAAAAGCACTATGTGGCCTATAGCCTTCTCTGTCAATCAGGCCTGATGGACTATATACATACTTCCTACAAAAACTCTCCATAGCCATAGCTGAACCACTAAGCATAATCTTTGAATAATCCTGCAGGACCAGTTCCCTACCAATCCTATGGTGACTAGCCACAGCCATTTCCATGTTCAAAAAGGGAGATCCTAGTCTAGTAGAAAACTACAGACCAATCTGCCATAGGCAAAGTCATGGAATCAAACATAAATCAACAATTACTCTCCACCTAGAAATTAACAACCTACTTTCAAACAGGCAATTTGATTTTAGGAAAAAGTATTCTGCAATCTACAATTACTACTCTGCAAAAACATATGAACCTCAAAACCTGAGCAGGGCAAATCAATAGATGCAATTTACATAGACTTCTGTAAAGCCTTCTACTTAGTTCACGATAAACTACTTATGAAACTAAAATCTTATGGCATTTCTGGACCCCTGTATGACTGGATAACTGTGTTTCTATCAAACAGACAACAAGTGGTCAAAATAGGGTGCATCCTATTTAATCCTGTTCCTGTTAACAGCGGCGTACCCTAAGGAAGTGTACTAGGACCAACACTCTTGATATTCTATATAAATGACCTTTGCAATTACATTACAAGTGACTGTGTTCTCTTCGCCAATAATGTTAACTCTTCAACACCAACAATACTGCTACCCTCCAAAAAGACCTTGACTCTATTTCAGAATGGTCAAACATCTGACAACTCCAAATCTCAACCAACAAATGCTCTGTCCTGCACATTAGCAAAAAGAATCAGGACACCAAATACAAGCTGAATAAACTAGACTAGATCTTGGAATACTCATATCAAATGACCTAAGTGCCAAAGCCCACGACAACAATATCACCAAAAAGGCTCCAAGAGTTGTTAATCTAATCTTACGTAGCTTCTTCTCTAATCCTACGTAGCTCCTTCTCTAATCCAGTAATATCACACTACTAACCAGAGCATACAAAACTTTCACCAGACCAATCTTGGAATACAGCTCATCTGTCTGGAACCCACACTGCACATCGGATATAAATACATTAGAAAGTGTCCAGAGATACTTTACGAGAAGAACCCTCCACTCCTCTACTCACAACAGAATACCTTATGCAACCAGACTTGAAATCTTGGGCTTAGAAAGTTTAGAACTGTGTCACCTTTTGTATGACCTATGCATAGCTCATAAAATTATCTGCTACATTGTCCTGTCAATGACTACTTCAGCTTCAACCACAACAATACATGAGCACAAAACAGATGCAAACTCAAAGTGAACCGCCCCAAACTTGACTCTTGAAAATACGACTTTAGCAACAGAGTGGTTAATGCCTGGAACTCACTACCTGACTCGTCAACAAATCCCCAAAACCTTACCCTCACACTATCCACTGTTGACCTCACCCAATTCATAAGAGGTCAATAAGGGGCGTGCATAAGTGCACCAGCATGCCTAATGTCCCTGTTCTAATGTTCCCTCTTATCAGTACCCATCTTATAGAGATATAAACAATGTTATGTCTATGTATATTACCAATACGTACTTGCAGCGGTGGGCTAAAACCAGGAATGCCGTGAACGCTGTTCCGGCAGTGGAAACAGACCGCGTAGGCCCACTCCATTGCCACTGGGCATGCAGGTGCATGCATGTGCACCTGGCGTGATTCTGGTGTAAAATACCGGTTTTTTTGCTTCTGCACATGCACGGAAGCAAAGAAACCAAAAGTTTTTGCCCAAATCTCGCTGCCACAAGGACGTCAGCATGAGATTTCGGCTGCTGCACATGCTGTGGTGCCTAGAGCAGCAGCTGGGGCCAACAAGCAACAGTGGCCCACCAGAGCTCCGGCCGGGTGGCCTGCTCTCTGCTCTCCCATGCCGCAGGCATCTCTTGGCACACATGGGAGAGCACAGAGCTCGGGGCTACCCTGCCTGCTCCCTGCACCATGGCCCATCGACCAGGAGATCGAAGGTAAGAGCCGTGGCACAGTGGAGGGGCCAGTGGAGGGACATGCCACTTGCAGTGGAGTGGGCAGGCTGCTCGTGGCAGCGCCAGGGGGCAGCAGGGCGGGGGGCTGGCAGCACGGCGGGCAGATGGGAGCCGTAGCCAGGGGTGGGGCGGCGGGGGCTGGTGGTGAAGCTCTTACCTTATTTTACCGGTTGTGAGCGACAAGCAGCTCTTCTCTCCAATTTCCGGGTTTTTTTGCTTCCATGCATGCGCAGAAGCAAAAAAAAACCCCCTGGAAATTGTGTGTGTGCATCTTTGCACAAGATTTGGCTTTTGTGCAATGGCAGAAGCCTAATCACATGCTGGCCATAGGTGCGTGCCAGGGGCGCGCAGGTGCGTACTCCTGAAGCGTTCCAGTGGTGCTGGGATTAGTAACCCGTCCCTGCGTACTTGACAAATAAATAAATATCATAAAATAAATAAAATAACACTGTGACTGTGATACACTGACTGCAAATTTGCAGAAACAAAAAGTTAGAGTGTTTTGTAAATGCAGGATGAAAATCTGTTAGCCGATAGAGATGGGTCAAACATGCTTAAATTTTGGTTTAAAATGTCGATCTTGGTTGAGTTTCAGAATATTTCCTTATAAAGGTATAGTAGGTACAATGCTGTCTAATTCCTTAGTTCCAGGTCTTGCTTTCCTTGTTTATATTTGAATCCATATTATCTACTTATTCTTTTCTTTCCCCTTTTCTAACATGAACCTCTTAAAATAAGAAAGGATGATGTAGCACCACATTCCTTTTTTTCCTCTTCCATTTTTTGGAATATGTGGATGATAATTTCACATTCTTAATATAACACAAGTCAGAAAAATTCAAATCACTTTGATGATAATCTGGGCATTTTGGGGTTGGGGAGAAAAGAGTAAAATGTTATTCATCATGAGATAATTCTGCTCTGCTGATTCTGGAAGCTACTTGCACTGCTCGAAAGATTACAAAATCCTACAAGATTAACACATTAAAACTCAAAGTATATTCTGTAAGCAACATCAGTTCTTTATTGAACAGTGCTACCTGCAACTATAAAAAGCTGTAGCTGATTCTTAGTGTTATAATGAGAGTTTTAAGGAACAATGATACTGTCACTATTATCCTTTTACTGAAATAATCAATAATCAGTTCACTCCTGTAGGGTGATGCTGATATAACCAGCTTGTCTATGACATGTCAAGGGATATGAGAAAAACTTCCCCCTAGGAGAATGTTTAGGACCCCACCAGATTTCCACCAGAGAGTTGACTTTTAGCTCTGTTGACTTTTAGCTCTGTCTGGCTTTTCTGTTTAATAAAAATCCTAAATGGATCAATCTTTTATATCATGTTCACTATAACTTAATTACCTTCAGTGAAGATTATGAGAATTAAGTGTTGGATGTTAGTTTATATGAAGCAAAGCGGTGCTGACTAAGCTTTAGATTAATATCAAATACTTTGTTTATTGGCAAGTAATTTAATGAAAGGACACACCTATATGTTAGCAATGATATTTTTTTCTAAAATTGCTAGAACACAAATGTTTTATTCTAGCTTTCTCCCATCTCCCTTTCCAGTGCTGAAAGTGCAGTTTCTCTCATTCTTGTGAGTAGGTTTAAAATGACATAAATTTAATCCAAACCTTCAAAAGACTTAAACTGTATGCATTTTCTCTTTTTTAAACTCCTAAATTTAATCCATGACTCTCTCCACCCCCATAATGTGATTCATAGAGACAGAAGGGAGGTTTGAATGCAAAGTTTCAATGGGAGATGAATGGTTTCAGTTGGCTTTTAATGAAACCAGAAGGAGGTCCAATTTGAGCTCAAAATGTTGACTATATCGAGCAAAACACCCGTGCAATGAATGAGTTGCTGTTCAGTCTTAAAGTCATGTTTTTAGTTTCTTCCATGCTAACTGAACAGTATTTATTGATCTTTATTAAAGATATATATGCAATGCCTATAAAAACAACCATCCATAGCAGAATATGTTTTTCCTTATGCCTCAGTTACAGTTTTTAAATTATTTTTACCCAATCCTACAGTTTGCTTTCTTCAGTGCTGTTATTTTCCACTTGTAAAAATCAGCACAAAGATATCCATTCCTGTATCAATGCAAATAAAGCAGTTTCAGGTGTTCCAGTTTTTGAGAAGTTGGGGAAGCTACTTGAAGCATTTTCCTCCTAATCTTTTGTTGGTAAAATCTAGGTGCATTTTAAAATATGACTTCAGTACAATTTCAGGGCGAAAGAACTGAAATCTTAAACCAGTGGCAGTCTGAGCTTGGTAGTAATAGTAAATTTTCTTCCCCTTTCACAGCCTTCCATTCAGCCTCCCTTCAAGGCTTGTCTCTATTTAGAAGCAGCATTTGTCATCAGAGGAGCCCCCTCCCCTTTCCACATCTATTTCCATGGTAACCCTTTTAAGGCATTCTGCAGACTGAAAACTACTTTTGCTTTTTCATCATGCAGGCTGCCATTGTGAAGAGTTCACTACATCCCTACAGCTTCTGAATTAATATAAAAGAATATGCAAGCAGTATGCATGGACAATTTGTTTTTAAGACGAGTTACTTATAAAGGAACTACGGGGCAGCTTACATGCAACCTACTGTCAGCACGTTGTTTACTAAAGGAACCACAATCTAAATTGATTAATTAATTGATTAACTTTGGAATAGGTTTGATCAGAATGGACCTTGCATCCAGTCAGCTGGGCAATTTCCTGAATTTAGTTCAAGGAAAATCTGGCCAGATGGCTGGTTGGGTTTAAGCTGCTGATAAATTGCTGGTAAGTGTTCATGCTGTGATGTATTGCAAATCTCTCTTTTTTATTGTACATTTGTTAATGTCTGTCTAAAAATCATTTGCAAACTGGTGTCTTAATATCAGATTCTTTCCTGTTTAGAAATTTCCTTTTTAATGTTAACAAAGGTACAATCTGCTGTATTTTCCCTTTCAGAGCTTGTGTGCAGAAAATAACATTTCAGTGCTATATGTCCTTGCTGCTTTTCTTTAATGGCACGGTTCACTTTATTCTTATGTTTTTTTTAAAAAAAAAGTCACATAGGTATCAATGTTTTTCTTCAAAATTATAATTGGTTTAAGCTTCTGTTTTCAGAAGATGCAAAAATGGTAGACTATGACATTTAAAAAAATAAATTGTGCATTACTAATACATACATATACATTATTGCTGATTAATGTTCATTTATTACATTTTTTTTTCCAAAATACAAGTGGATGTGTTAATAACTTTGAAAAAAAAATAGTGTACCTTTGTTTGAATGTAAAAGCTGATATTGATTCTGTAACTGGGATTTTATATGCTTTTCATTTATTTTTTTGTTTTTAAACTGGAAGAATGTATGGTTAACTTGAACTATGGCAATATAAATCTCCTGCATTTCTGAAATTTTGAAGCAAATCATAATTGGTAAATCACCATGACAACATATTTTCTATTTCACCAATTTTTTTTTTACAATTCCATGAAACCCTTGATGTTCTTGCATTCATTTTATGATGAAAAATAATAGAAGTGAATCATTTCATTATGGTCTTAAAATCATTGACTCTTAAAGTAATACTGGTATATGTTGTTTCCTATACAATCTACCTTCTCTTTTGATAAGTGAATAGTACATTTGTTGGCAAATGTGAAAATAGTATGTATATGTGTGATTTATACAAAGGGCAGTTCCCAAAATTTTCTGTTTTTAAGAATTGAGGTGTTTTCATTAGATATCATACATAATGTGCAATAACTTTATGAACCAGGGTTCCTGTCAACTTAAGTGGTATTGATGAAATGCTGTGGTGGTTGGATTTCTTCTTTTCTGCATCCCACTGCCCTGAGGGTATCTTACACCTCTCTGGAATTAATGAAAATCATAATAATTAAAAAATAAAAATGCTGCTGCTTCCCTCACACCTTAGAGCATTATCTCTCCTCTGCCTTACCATCTTCTGTGTAGCATGGATCTAGGGAATGGAATTAGACAATATTTTAAAAAGTGCCTGTACATTCAGTTTTGCTTTTATGTGTAATTTTTCAGGAATATGCACTTGTTCCTCTAGAAACCTTATGTGGCACATATTCAAGTACGTTTAAAAAAATGTCAGAGCTTGTGAAAATACCGAAGGTACTAGGGATAAAGATGTTGCAACAGCTGCACTAATGGCAAGATATTAAAAAGCATCAGGCCTACTGGTATCAACCAGAGTTGATACAGTGGCTTGGAAGACTGATTAAATTAGGATGGTCAGAAATATTTTCAGAGGTGAAGTGCATTTTGTAACTGAATGTTGTATGCATCTGTGTCATTTGTGTTAGTATCACAATATAAATTAGGATCCAGAAATTGTATCAGCTTGAAAAGAAGAAAAGAATTCTAAGATCTACAGTTCCAGGGACCGAGATTTGGGGAAGGCTTCAGTAAGAGCTGAAAATTTAATTTTTCTTTGAGTTCTTAGGCAGGAACTCAAGTTATTTTTGTTATTAGAAAGCAGAGGCAATCAACTATAGCCTAGACATATCATGCAAGTCTTAAGAAATTTCTAATACAACCAGAGATGGGCTACTAAGGTGGAATGGTGATGTGTGCTCGCCCCCATGGCCCTGCGTGTTAGCAGAGTCCAGCGCAACTCTGCTACTGCAGCTGTGCAGGTAGCAGAATCATACTGGACTCCACTAGCACTCAGAGCCATGGCGGCGAGCACACGTCACCGTTCCACCTTGGCAGCCCACCTCTGAATACAACCTTCCATAGGTGCTTATATTTCCTTTCTAGGTCATAGTTAATAGGTAGAATATTAGTACATCTCCAGCAGGGAGATCCAGGGTTTGTATCTCACTTAACCGGAGATTTCACAGGTGGTTTAGATAAGGATTGGGGTGGATTATAACTTGGTGAGACCGTCATGACTTAATTTATCAAAATAAATGGACAAATAAATCCCTGCATGCCCTTTTTCACAAGGTCGCCCCACTCTTGAGTCTATAAACCATGGTAAATGGAAAAAAATGCACAAGGTTAACATTACTAGGTAAGACAAAGGTAAATTCAAGAGTTGTAATCGGGATCAGAAAGAGGTTTTAGCCCCTCTTCTACAGATTTTTCCTGAGTTTATACCACTGCTTCTTAGTTCCCTTGAGAAACTGGGGAAATTAAAAACGTAGAGCAGGATCACTGAAGGATACACATGCTTCCTGAATGAGGATTGCTGAATGGTTACATTGGTCTCCCATCTCCAGCAATCCTGTATATTTCTGTACTATCTGCTAACAAGCACATTATGTCATGACCCTCTAAGCAGCTTCACCTTCTCTTAAAAGAACTCAAAATTTATTTATTTATTTGATTTTTATGCTGCCCTTCTCCTTAGACTCAGGGCGGCTTACAATAGCAATAGCACTTTTTAACAGAGCTAGCATATTGCCCCCACAATCTGGGTCCTCATTTTACCCACCTCGGAAGGATAGAAGGCTGAGTCAACCTTGAGCCGGTGATGAGATTTGAACCGTTGACCTACAGATCTACAGTCAGCTTCAGTGGCCTGCAGTAGAGCACTCTATCTGCTGCGCCACCCTGGCTCTGTGATTGAGAGAGGCTATTGTCATGGTCCAGCTTAAAAAGAAAAAAAATAACTCAATGCATCATAAAGGTTGTGAATTACACATAACATTTGGAGCTAGACAGAGTCCTAGACATAGTATATTAGCTACAGCCACCAAATCTAATTCAGACACTGCCTTCCATGCAAAATTCTATCTTGACAAATTCTCAGAAGCTTGGATCCTGTGCATGTCTGATTATGCAGACAGCAGCCATCAACAATTTTACATGACCTGTAGAGCATGCAGGCAAGAAGTGACATCTATATCTAGCTGGGCCACAAGAGTATTCCAAGAAGAACAGTCGTCCGGCTGTGACCTTGCCTGACCCGCTGGGTCTCTCAGCAGTGGTGTTTCTAGCCAGCGTCTGCATTTGCTTCTTCCATCTCATACCCCATTGTGTTGAACAATGCTAAACTATAGGACTCACCATCCCCAAACCTTATGGAAGGTTGCTGATTTAGAGACACAAGAAGAACAGGATCTGGCTGCGGTGCCCTGAAGGTTTCCCTGCCAGGTAACAAATGGGCAACAGCAAGAGAGCAAGCAAAATTTCCTGCTTGATGAAGACTGAAAGTAGGCTTCTACTAGCAAAGTGAGACTAGAGCAGGGTGGTCAAACTCGCAGCCCGCTGGCCGGATGCATCACATACTGGCCACACCCATGCCCAGTTTGGCAAAGGGAGGGGAAAGTTGTGATACATCATGTGACGCCACCGTGACACCGTGAGTTTGACCCTGGAGGGTAGAGGAAAGAAATGAGAAAATGACTTAAAAAGTTGTTTCTGCTTGGCAAGGAGAAAGAACGAAAAGAAAAGTAGGATCTGAGCAGTTTTTAATGGGATGACTTTCCTAGATTGTATGATCATAAATATGATCTTGAAAAAAAGTATATCTGTTCAGTACTGTATTCCAATCTTGGGATTCTAGTTCTTAAAAGAGCTGCTGTCTTAGTGGCTACAGTAAAATGGCTGTTTTACTACTAGCTGTGTTTCAGACCCCCCCCCCCCTTAGCAAATTTAAGTGTAAATTTAATAGCTAGTTAGTCATTTGATTTTTGCAAAAGTTTTCCTGTTGTAACTTTCAGGCCAACAAATTTGTCTTCATACAGCACTTACAACAATGTGGGGTTGATCTACATTAAACTGTTGGCCGAATTTCGTCTGCTATTCTGAGGATGATTTTTCACAATGATTGTGGCCCTGTACTTTGGGACTGGATAAGCCAGTTTGTCCAGTTGATTTTATTAAATTAATCCACTGATTGCTTTGTAGATTGCTTGGACGTTTTGGGGAGACAGCTATGTCTATATTTGGATACTTGATCTTGCATGATTTGTGGAGTACTTCTTTTCAATATTTCAATGTTTATTCAGAGTTGTTTTGTTGTTTATTAACTGGTTGCTCCAATAAGTTTTTAAAAAATCATTATTTTTTAAAAAGTTGCCCTGGTTAAAGAAGGATGTGGATGGTTAATCAGCAATATAAGTACCATTGTTGGTTAGGATAGGTGCTTTTTTATGGACTGGAAAGCCATTTATGGCCTGACTGCATCTTACTTCTTTATTCCTTTGATATAACCATTGCTCAGTAAACAAGGGGGAAAACAATTTCAATAGCTAAATATACAGAGGTGTATGTTCAAGATACTGTTTAGAGTTTATTGTGATATTAACGCCGGCTGACTCACCGGCCCCACGGCGATGTTGCTGAAGGGCCGGGCAGACTCGGACCCTTCAGATGGCGGCCGCCATCTTGTTTTCGGCCGAAATCTCGCGAGACGAGATTTCGGCCGGGAATGCCCTGCCCACGTGGCTGGGCATGACGTCAGGTCTGGGCGGGGCCTGCTGGCCCTATTTAAGGGGCAGCAGGCCGGGAAACAGCCTTTTCGCCCGGACCTGGTTGCCTGAGCAGACACTTGTTTGGTGCTGCTCGGCCGCCATTTTGTGTCTCCCTCGTGTTGCGGCCGCCATTTTGTGGCCTACCGAGGGGGCGAAAAGTGCTTTGCTAATACTTCTCTTGCTTCAGGACGTCGTTGAGGCCTCACTCCTTTCACCGGAGCTGTTTGCAGCGATCCCCCTCGGGCCCGAGGGGGATCCCCCTCGGGCCCGAGGGGGACTGGTAACCTCCTCCCCCTGTGGGGGGAGTTGGGCCTGCCATTTGTGCTGTGGGTTTCGGCATAGGTGGTTTTAGTGGCTTATTGCTTACCTAAGGGGAAAGTGTGATGGCTCCTAAGAAGAGGCCTGCCACTGCTCCTATGGCTCCGCCAGCAGCGCGCCCCAGGAGGGCCCTTAGGCCTTCTGCCCGGGCCCGGGCCAGCAGGGAGGGGACTGCTGGGGTGGTCCCTGAACAGGGGGGGGTGGTCTCGTTGCCTCCTGCCCCTCAACCTGATTTTTCTCCTGCTCTGTCTTGGGCCAGGGTGTTGGAGAGGCTCGATGAGCTCGAGCAGTGGAGGAGCGGTGCGGTCCCCGGAGTGTCCAGCGATCAAGTGCCTGCGGCGTTGGGGAGAGATCCGGCGGCGGCCCAGGCTGGGCAGCCGGCTCCGTTCGGTCGGCAGGCCCCTGCAGGGCCGATGGCGGCTTTCCCGGGCCCCACACCATTGGGCCCCCCGTGGATGTCTTCAACCCCGTACGGGGCAGGTGAGGCTGCACCACACACCACATCTCTGTCTTTTCTTCCTCCCCCCGCCCCGGGTTTTCCCCCGGCGGGGGTCGGGAGTGGGTCCAGCTTTTTGGGGTCCCCCGCGGGCACCTGCGGGCAGGTGTGGGCCCCGCCGGTTCCTCCTCCGGGGCCGCCGGCGGCCAGCGCTGCTCCGTTGTCTGGGACGGGTCCTGCGGGGACACCAGCGGTGCCAGGGGCAGGGGGGTGGGTTCCTCCGGTCCCTCCTGTCATGCCCCCGCTCCCGGTTTTCCCCTACCCCCATGGGGCGGGTGTTTTTGGTGTGGCGGCCAACTCGGTATGGGACCCCTTCGCTTGTATTAAAGCGGGGGCCATACCGTGCGGGCTGCCGTCCACCCCTCTAGGATGCCACCTTCACCCGTCGGTCAAGGAGGCTATTTGGCGGGGCGAATACGTCGATCTTTTTTCGCTTTTGAACCGCGAGGTTCCCAAGCAGGAGAAAGAGATTGTCCCGGGGGAGAAAACGAAGAAGACCAAGGTAACGAAATGCTTCAGCTCCTGGCTGTATGCCTTTCTTACCTATGGGTCGGTAGTGATCCAACGGCAGCCGGCTATGGCCTCTGCCATGTTTAAGTATATAGACTTAATCGCCAGGGCCCATTTTGAATATAAGGGCACCATCTGGCGCCATTATGATAAGGGTTTCCGCATGAGGATGTCTGTGGAGCCCAACTTGCCGTGGGATATGGTGGTCCCGGACCTGTGGTTCCGGGCCACGCATATGTCCGGGAAGGAAGGGTGTGAGCGCACGGATAGTGGGCACTTTATGGAGGAGGAGCCCGGCGCGGCTTCGCCGGCCAAGGCGACTCCTGGTGTGGCTGGCAAGGGGGCCTCGCCCGCTTGTCATGAGTTTGCTGCAAAAGGGGCGTGTTTTCGTCCCTTTTGTAAGTACAAGCATGCCTGCGGGAATTGTGGGGGGTCCCATGCAGCTTCGGTCTGTCCCCGCCCCAAGAAAGGGGCGGAGAAGAAGGGCGGGGGTCCAGGAAAACCTCCCCCACCAGCTGGGGGAAAAGGGGCCCAGCCCAATTAATGTTTCTGTACTTGAGGGTTGGTTGATCGACTACCACCCTCGCCCGAGAGCCGAGTTGCTCTTGAGGGGCTTCTCCGAGGGATTTAGGATCCCTTATGTGGGTATTAGGAGGGCCTTCATGTCCGACAACCTCAGGTCGGTTGTCGGACATGAAGACATTGTACGGGCTAAGATTCGAAAGGAGGTGGCTGAGGGCAGGGTCCTTGGGCCCTTCCCGGAGCCGCCCTTTCCGAATCTTCGTGTGTCCCCCTTAGGTGTGGTCCCCAAAAAGGCGAGTGGTGAATTTAGGTTGATTCACCATTTGTCTTTTCCAAAAGGGGAGTCAGTGAATGACTTCATTCCTGACGAGCTTTGTTCCGTCCGGTACGCATCCTTTGATGCGGCCGTGGCTATGGTTAGGGAGTGTGGGGTGGGAGCCCTTATGGGTAAATGCGACATTAAGTCGGCATTTCGGCTCCTCCCCATTCACCCAGGCGACTTCGAGCTGCTGGGCTTCCATTTCGAAGGTGGGTTTTACGTGGATAGGGCATTGCCGATGGGCTGCTCTATTTCCTGCTCCCTCTTTGAGAGCTTTAGTACCTTCCTCGAGTGGGTGCTCAGGAGGCGGAGTGGCCTGGGGTCTGTCGTTCATTACCTTGATGATTTCTTGATGGCCGGGCCTGCGCAATCGGAGCAATGCTTTGCTTTGATGCGGGACTTCGAAGCCCTTTGTGCTCAATTGGGGGTGCCTTTAGCCTCCGAGAAGACCGAAGGCCCTGCCACCAGGATTACCTTCCTGGGTATTGAATTGGATTCAGTGGAGCAATCTTCCAGATTGCCCCTGGATAAGTTGATTAAGATCAGGTCCAAGCTCGAGGCGGTCCTGGGCTGCAGGAAGGTTACTCTTCGGCAGCTCCAGGAGTTGGCTGGGATTCTTAATTTTGCCTGTCGGGTGGTGGTGCCTGGTAGGGCTTTTTCTCGCCGGTTGTATGATGCGATGAAGGGGCTGAGTTTGCCCCACCATCGTACCCGCTTATGTGCAGGGGTCAGGGCTGACCTCTGCGTGTGGCGGGAGTTTTTGGAACGTTTTAACGGGTTGTCGTTTTGGCGGCAGGAGCTTCTTTTGGAAGCGGAGCTGCAGCTGTGTTCAGACGCCGCAGGGACTTGCGGTTTTGGGGTAGTGTTAGGTGACCAGTGGTGCTGGTCGGCATGGCCTCCGGAATGGAGTGCCTGTTCATTGGTTAAGGACTTAACCTTTTTGGAGCTTTTCCCCTTAATAGTGGCCTTAGAGCTCTGGGGGGAGCAGTTCAGGGATAAGACTGTGCATTTTTGGTGTGACAATCTAGCGGTTGTCCATGTTGTGAACGCCCTGTCCTCTAAGAGTGACAGGGTGATGCGGCTTGTCCGCCATTTTGTGCACAGGTCCTTGTCTTTGAACGCCTTGTTTTTGGCTAGGCACGTCCCTGGTTTAGATAACGGGGTGGCTGACGCCTTGTCCCGTGGTCAGTTGTCCAGGTTTCGGACCCTGGCCCCGTGGGCCCGAGAGTCGCCGGAGGTGTTTCCAGCCCACCTGTGGAGCCTGGGCGGGCTCTCGAGAGCTGGAGAGACGAGGCCTCCAGGGCGATCGCCTTATCGGTAGCTCCTAGTACCCTGCGAGCTTATCAGCGTGCAGGTAAGGAGTTTGGGGATTTCAGGCTGGGTAAGGGTTACCCCCATTGCTGGCCTGCCCCGGTTGAGCACCTAGCTGAATTCTGTGTCCTGCTGAAGGGGCGTGGCCTTTCAGTGAGGACTATCAGGGCTAGGTTAGCCGGCCTCGCCTTTCTGTCCAAGGCGGGGGGGTTTGGTGATTTTACGGGTGATTTTCGCATCCGCAGGATGCTGGAAGGTTGGGTGAGGGAGCGACAGGGGTTTCCCGCTGATGCTCGTCGGGCCCTGACGGTTCAGCAGCTGTCTCTGATCAATCAGACATTTGGCAGTCTGTGCGCCTCTCCTTACGAGGCTCGGCTGTTCAGGGCAGCGACTTGCGTTATGTTTTTCGGGGCCCTCAGGGTCAGCGAGGCAATGGCCTCCTCGCAGTCTGACTTGTCGCTCCGCGCCTTCCAGCTCGCTGATCTGTCCTTTAGACAGGGGGGTGTCTCTCTTTTGGTGAGACACTCCAAGACAGATCAGTTACACAGAGGGGTTAGACTTGAACTTAGTGCAGCCACCGATAAGTCTGTTTGCCCGGTGGCTGCTTTACAGCAATTTTGTGTTTTGCGTGGGTCAGGGCGTGGGTACCTTTTTATACACCAGGATGGTTCCCCCCTGACCCGGTATCAATTCTGGGCGATAGTGTCTAAGGCTATGTCTCAGATAGGCATGGATCCCGCCGGCTATGGAACGCATTCGTTCCGTATCGGCGCCGCCACTAGCGCGGCACTTTCTGGTCTCCCGGCCCAACGGATTCAGGAGATCGGCCGCTGGCGGTCAGCGGCATATTTGGGTTATGTCAGGCCCGCTGAGGATCCGGGGCAGGGTTTAGGCTAGGTAACCTCTCTGTGTGTGTCCTCTTCCAGGTTCCCAGTCCAGGCAGAAACCGACGGTGCTGCTGTGTGGCCACAGCATGGTCTTCTGGGCCGGCCGCTCAGCAGCCAGAAGTGCCATCGGGACCCAGCTGTCGTTGGGACGGTGGGTCAATGTTGTTTGGATGGGCCGGAGGGGTATGCGGTGGGAGGGCCTCCTACCGACGCTGCTGGGTACGCAGCATCTCAGGGCGGTACCCGGCGCTGCTGGGCGGGCGGCTACCCAGGGTCGCGCCCAGATGGGACTGGGTGGTCGGCAGCCCATAGCCGCACCCAGATGGCTGGTCTTGCACCTCGGTGGCAATGACCTATGCCTGCTTGGCGGTCTACCGTTGATCGTCCAGGCGCGCGAAGACCTGCGGCGGCTTCGCACGGTATGGCCCACCACGCAAGTGGTGTGGTCAGAGATCCTCCCACGGATCGTTTGGAGGGACGCCATTTCCCTTAGGGCCATCCACCGGGTTAGACGTAGGGTGAATAAGGCCGTGGGAAAGACTGTCAAAGAATTAGGGGGGATTGTAGTTGCCCATCCCCTCATCACTGTAGATCGGCCGTGGCTTTACCGGGCCGATGGCGTTCACCTGTCAGAACAGGGGAACGCCATTTTCTTACAGGACCTGCAGAGGTCTCTGCGTGAGCTGGCGCAGATAGAGGGGGGAGTCGGGGGGCCAAGATAGAGATCTGACCCCCGCTCCGTGGCAGGTTAGGGGCGGAAATCTGGGTGGTTTCAGCAACTGCGCGTTCTCCCTTGGGCATCTTTGGGGATGATTGACAGGTTCTCTCCAAGACCATGGTGGGTGCTACCTGCGCACTTGGGGGGAACCTGTCTTTGGGTCCCGCTATTGAAGTCCCAGGGTAGGGGTGAGCCGGCGGGACCCCCCTCATGCGAGTGTATGGCAGGGTCTCAGGTGAGGGAGAGGTCCCTCACCTGGACCAGCATCGATTACGCCCATAGTTGCCCAGGAATGTTGACCTTTTACGTCATTTCCGCCCCGGAAGTATTTGTTTGACCCTGCAGGTCCATTTGGTTCCGGGTCATAGTTAAGTATGTTGATTATGCAAATTTATGCTAATTCATGCTAATTTAATTAATAAATTATGCAAATTTATTATAATAAAAATGACCCAAGTTTAAATCCAGCTCTTGTGTCCGAGTCGTTACTCCGTCTCTTCTGCAATAACGCCGGCTGACTCACCGGCCCCACGGCGATGTTGCTGAAGGGCCGGGCAGACTCGGACCCTTCAGATGGCGGCCGCCATCTTGTTTTCGGCCGAAATCTCGCGAGACGAGATTTCGGCTGGGAATGCCCTGCCCACGTGGCTGGGCATGACGTCAGGTCTGGGCGGGGCCTGCTGGCCCTATTTAAGGGGCAGCAGGCCGGGAAACAGCCTTTTCGCCCGGACCTGGTTGCCTGAGCAGACACCCACCCGCCCTTCCCTATTTTGCAGTGTGCCTAGGGGTCGCCTTCGGGGGCCGAATGGGAATTTTTTGCAGCTTCGCCCATTAGGCCAGGCTGTTTTTTCGCCCATTCCACACTGGGGAGATGGATGTGCGGTTAGGGGGTGTTTGCATTTAATTAGGTTAATTGGCTTACCTCTGGTCATTGGGTAGGCAGGTTAGGGGCGGAAATCTGGGTGGTTTCAGCAACTGCGCGTTCTCCCTTGGGCATCTTTGGGGATGATTGACAGGTTCTCTCCAAGACCATGGTGGGTGCTACCTGCGCACTTGGGGGGAACCTGTCTTTGGGTCCCGCTATTGAAGTCCCAGGGTAGGGGTGAGCCGGCGGGACCCCCCTCATGCGAGTGTATGGCAGGGTCTCAGGTGAGGGAGAGGTCCCTCACCTGGACCAGCATCGATTACGCCCATAGTTGCCCAGGAATGTTGACCTTTTACGTCATTTCCGCCCCGGAAGTATTTGTTTGACCCTGCAGGTCCATTTGGTTCCGGGTCATAGTTAAGTATGTTGATTATGCAAATTTATGCTAATTCATGCTAATTTAATTAATAAATTATGCAAATTTATTATAATAAAAATGACCCAAGTTTAAATCCAGCTCTTGTGTCCGAGTCGTTACTCCGTCTCTTCTGCAAATACTTGCTAAGAGGTTGGACCACAGATACAGTATTGCTAGGATGGGAGAAGCTGACATGCATTATTAAATAAAAGTTAAAGATCCCCATGGGTTTTAGTCCTAGGAAATATTATTTATTCTTTTAAGTATTCAGTCATGTCCATCTGTTGGCGACTTTATAGGCAAAGGTTCTTCATTCTACCCTGTCAAGCACAGCTTCTTTCAGTTCTTGGAGGTTCATCTTTGTATCAGTTTTGATATTATCAAGCTAGCACGTTCTTTGCTTGCCTTTCTTGTTATTCCATTAACCATTCTACCATCATTCTACCATTATTGACTTCTCCAATGAATTTACACACATGGCATGGCCAAAGTAAATCAGATGTAGTGATTTTGGCTTCTATTGATATGACTTGTCTCTTGGTTACTTTGGATACCCATGGTATACACAAAAATTTATATCAGAACCACCATTCAAAAGTGTCAGTTCTTCAATCAGCTGTTCTTTGTGTCCAACTCTCATACCCATACAATATTATAGGAAAAATTATTGCTTTAACTAGCCTGATTTTGTGTTTATATATTTTCTTTTCTTTTATGTACGCTGAGAGCATATGCACCAAGACAAATTCCTTGTGTGTCCAATCACACTTGGCCAATAAAATTCTATTCTATTCTATTTATATCAAAATCTCTGCTTTTCCATATTTTATTCAAGTTAACCATTGCAATGCGGCCAAAGTTTATTCTACATTTAATTTTAGGATTAGAACTGCCATCATGAACATTTTTTGCTTCAAGAAAGATAAATTTTCAAACTGATTCCATTTCCTTCTTGTTTGCTTGCTAAATTGTTTGCTAAATTAATATCAGGCATGAAGAACCACACGCTAAATTCCAGTTAAGCTGATTTATTGTTTGGCCCTATACACATGAATCTAGTCAACTAGTCAAGAAACATCTCTTGTCGATATGCAGCTTGTCATTACCTTGGTTTTCTTGACGTAAGGACTCTAACTTCTTTTTCACTTTTGTCCTTAATTTTCCAGAACATTTTTTTCCAGGTCTTCCTAATTTCCACTTTTGGTTTTTCTCCCCACATTTCCACATTTTTGTTCAATCTATCGAGATTGAACAAAAATGGTGATAAAATATATCCTTAACTCCCTTACTGATCCTGTGTTACTGTTAGGTGTGTGTCCAAAACAGTTGGGTTGGCAATATATAAACCAACATTGTATGTAATGTAGCTTTAATTATATGCTATGCTTGATTGGCTGATGGTGTTGCAGATTGCCATAAGAGGGAGCTAGAGATCACAGTTCTTTATCTCTGATCATACCTTGCTCTGTCTGATACTCTCTCTGACATGCTTTGTTAGATATTTTGTTATCCGTTGTAGCTAAACTGTGTTATAGCTTGATATCATTATTTACTGTTTTTGATTAAAAAAAAACACTGGTAAGAAGACTTTGTAATATGATATTCTTTGGACTGTTATTCTGACTATTACAGGTATGATGTGGACTGTTTATCAGATTTTGCTACTTCTTAAAGTAAACTTTAACTCAAATTAGTGTATCTGTGAGTGGCTGAGTATTTACACTCGTGTGTGCATATCCTTGTTACCAGACGGGAGTTGCCATTCCTCCCGCTCCCATTGTACTGCGTTCACAACTCTGTGTGCTCATCCTAGCAAGATTTTGCTTCTACGCATGCACAGAAAGCAAAATCGTGCGAGGGATTTTGACAATTTTTTTTGCTTCTGCGCATGTGCAGAACCAAAAATGAAAAGGGCAAAATCTCTCTTGCATGTGCATTCCCTCATGAGATCTTGCTTCCTGCTCATGCATAGAAGCAAAATCTTGCTCAGATGCAGGCATGCGCATGCCGGAGACACAGAGCTGTCCACGCAGCTGAATTTTCACTACCGTATGATGGCGTCATCTGTACCGGTAGGAACCCGATACTGCTTCTTACTCAAGGATTACTCTGTACATGCTTTAACAGTTTTTATAAATTATTCTCACTGTTGCCTCCTAGTCAGTGTACAGTGATCTGTTAGGTCTAATCAGATTCATGGTCTGGGGATACCAAGATCATACAAAGCTGACCATAGTTTGTTGTTTTCTACCACATCAAAAAGAATTCTGTAATTGGTAGGACTCATATGTTGATCCTTTTGATATTCATATGCCTTTTCCATAAACCATCTATTATTGGCAATGTGATATCAAGGGCCATGCCTCCTTCTAAAGCCAGCTTAAACATCAAGTAACTCTTGACTTATTACGTTATACTATTATTTATTCATGCATTCATTGGATTTGGAAGGCTGCTCAACTCCACAATGATTTTGGGAACTTTACACAATTTAAAGGGAAGAGGAAAAACAGTCTGAAAAGAGAAAGACATATATGGTCGGTAAAAGGTAGGTAAAAGAATCAAACAATATCTAAAATTCTGATAAAAATTGGCATGGACCAACCCCAAGCTGAGAGCAAAGTTACATTTTTAAAGACTTGTAAAAGACTTGCAGGATGGGACCCATGTCCATTTCTGGGAGGGAGGCTGTTGTAGAGGAGAGGTGCGACAATGGAGGAAACCTATCTCATCAGGTTTATAAAAAACTCAAATGACATTTACTATGTCTATTATATGGAATCCATTAGGTATTTGGATTGTGGTTAACATTTTCTTGTACGTATTCCAGTAGTATAAAGCTACAGGTAAGCAGGTACAGTTTTGAGCCAACTAGCATGCATTTTAGATAGGAAGGAATAGAAATGTGGAACCATATTAATTCTGAATCAGAACTTGTGGGATTTGTTTTATGAATGGGTTGTGGAAATAGTGATTATAAACTGTAAAACTCACATTTGAAGTGGATTTGCTTTTGAAATTATCACTGAACAGTTCAATGGTTTTATTTTTTGTGAAAAAATAACAGCTTTGAAATTTTACAGCTAAACAACCCTTTTCTTAAAATAAGTGTGACTTTTAAGAAGGACTTAGGTGTGCCTATTCATTCATGTCTTTTGGGGCTCAGTTTATTTAGGACTGTATGCAAATTCTGCTTTTCACAATCCCCACCCCCTAAAAGGCTCTTTCTCCCTTCCCTTCCCTGCACAAAAAAATTGTCTAGAGTCCATTTGCTTGCCTTTATCTAGTTTCTCCAGCACAATTCCTTTTCCTTTTTTTGTTTCCAGAATATGCATATCAGTCTTTGACAGACACTTTTTGAAAAGGCTTTGCAAAAAGTGACAACTATTTTGCTTCTGGCATATTAATTTCCATAACATCATTAAAAGTACCAGGTAATTGCAAATGTTAAAATTTTATGAGGAATGCACAAGAAAAAAAATGTTAAAATTTCATTAGGAATTTCATAAGGAATAGTGGCTAGGCGGCTTCTGAGATGCTTTTAAAATTGAACTTCACTGCATTATGTAGCATTAAAACAGAGCATCTTCCAATATAAAAATTATCTTGAAAATCTGCTGTTATTAATTCACTGCTTATTTGAAGCAAATAATAATAATCTTGCTAGTTATGTTATGCTGAGAGAATGTATGGGTGTTTGCTCACTGTTTTATGGCATCAAGTTAACTGTTTAGTAGTTTTTATTCGTTTTATTGTAAGTTTTCTGAAAGGCAGCATACATATTTGGTTATGGACATTATATAGCATGAATTTGGCATAGACCTAGGTTATCTGAGGGACCATCTCTCTCTCCAATCACATGCATATCATTACTTCTGACATGCTCTGTGCCCTGCTTGGAAAGGGAGTGTTGCCTGGTCGAGCCCATAAAGAGAGCCTTTGCTGCTGTGGCAGTGGCAATTTGGAACATTACTGCTTCTGAGATCAGACTGGCTGCCTTTTTAGAAATTGTTATGTTGCCAATGGGCATGGGGAACCAGGAATGTAGTAGAGCCTGTACAGTGTCTGTACAAGTAGTATTCAACCTATGACTGGGGAAGGGTGTGCAACTGGAGATTTACTCAGCAACCTGTGACCTTTTTCTGATGCCTTTCCCATTTAACATCAGCACAAAAATGTGTTTTTTTAAAGTAACAGATAGAAACTTCTGATATAGATGCAACCCCTTTTCTTTTGGCAGGAAAGAAGATTTGCTTATGACTTGCCATTTGAATTTGTAACCATATTTTATTTATTATTGTATGTGTATGGGGCAGTGGTGGTATTTTTCTTTTTTACTACCGGTTCTGTGGGCATAGCTTGATGGGCTTGGTGAGTGTGGCTTGGTGGGCAGGCAGGGGAAGGATACTGCAAAATCTCCATTCCCTCCCCATTCCAGGGGATGGTTAGTGCAAGATCCCCTGTCAGGCCAAAGCCATTTTAGTTGGGGTGTTTGGCCTGCCACACTTTATGCTATGTTAAAATGTATTCTTTGCTGTGGGAATTTGAGAGGGGTCATTGCATGAGGGATGTCTCCATGTAGCCATGACAAATTCCTTCTGGGTTGTCAAGGCCATCCTTTGTCTTTTCATCTTCATGGAAGGAGATAGGAGTTTCTGCACAGTTGGCCGATGAAGATTGGTCAACATGATGGACTTGGGGGTGTGGGGGACAAGGCTTTGAACTTTCAATTGGGTGGAAAAAACCCTGGGATTTCAGATTCCGGTTTCTCCCAGATGTGCCAACATGGCTCTGCAAATAAATTGGAACTTTGTGGAGTACTTTGCCCTGGACTGTGATTTAATTTTTGATGCTATTTGGAACCCTGGCATTCCCATTTCCTCCCACTCAGCTAGGACTCGGGAGGCAGAGAATAGATGGGGCGGGGCCAGTCAGTGATGGTATTTACCAGTTCTCTGAACTATTCAAAATTTCCACTACCTGTTCTCCAGAACTGATCAGAACCTGAAGAAACCCGCCTCTGGTATGGGGTCATGGGTATAACTATCCATCTGCCTACTAACCTCCCCACAGTACCTACATATCTATGATACCTACCTCTTGCCTTGTGATGTTTGTTAATTATTTATAGACAGCCAGTGTCATCTAAAGGATGTCCCTTTGCCACTCATTTTCGCTTGCTGAGTGCCATATTTTTCAGAATATAAGATGCACTGGAGTATAAGACACACCTAGATTTTAGAGGAAGAAAACAAGGAAAAAAGAATTCTGAACCAAATGGTGTTGTAATATATTATTTAATAAAATACCAGTGTAGCAGAATACGATTTACAAACATGTATACTTTTTACAACCATGTACACTTTTTACAAATTTCAAACTTGGCAGTTTTAAGACTTGTGGACTTCAACTCCCAGAATTCCTCCTCCAGTCAGGCTAGCTCAGGAATGGGAGTGGAAGTCGACAAGTCTTAAACTTTCCAAGTTTGAAGACCGTTGCACGCCTAATCTCTAACCCAGGGGTTGCCAGCTTTAAGACTAGTGGACTTCAACTCCCAGAATTCTTCCTCCAGTCATGCTAAATGGGGTAATTAAAAGGCAAAAACACCCCAGTTTTTGCAAAAAACAGACCATTTTTCACCTGCTTTTTCACAAAAACGGGGTGAGCAAAGAGTCTGTGAAGCCTGCAGAGAGTTCCTGGGAGCTGTGGGATGGCAAAAATGCCCCAGTTTTTGTGGGAAATGGGTAGTTCATCACCTGTGTTTTCACAAAATGGGGGCATTTTTGCCCTCCCTGGTTCCCAGGAGCTCTCTGCAGGTTTCCCAGACCCCTGTTCACCTGATTTTTGCGAAATGGGCCAATTTTTCACAAAAATGGGAAGCGGGGGTGGCGCTTCGGGAGGCCAAAAATGGCTGCATTTGATGTATAAGACACATCAACATTTCCACCCTCTTTTATGGAGGAAAAAGGTCTTATACTCTGAAAAATATGTTAATTCCTGCACTTCAATAGAATTCTTGTAGCTCTTGAAGCAGATCATCTCATTTTCAGTCTTGTATGGAATCCTTCTTTAATGAACATAGGTGCTTTGCTCATCTGAAGTATTTCTGAATCATTTTCAAAGCATGCATTGTCCTAAGAATTAGAGTAGGCTTATTAAATGCAGTATTTGACTAATTACTTAGGACATTATTCATGGTCCAAAACATCCCCCCCACCAAAAAACTCTCCCCACAAAAGTTATACTTGCTGAAAGCCATTAAGGAATTTCTTTTACACGAAAGAATGAATTTAAAGCTGTCTTCTGGGTAGATTTACTTGCCTTCTTTCTTGTTCCCTAATCTTGTTCTCCATATTAGTGATTGTGGCAAGGAATGTTGCATGTAAGGATTAAGCAACAGTCTTATACAGCTTCGCTTCACTTGTCCTTAAATACTTGCCATAACCAATTCCATCAAAGCAGTGTTGCTTTAACTTGGGGCTGTAAAGATAAGAGCAACCTCATAGTCAAAGCAACACTGCTACAATAGATTGTGCTGCTGGTTGGTTGATCTGCAAAGGACACGACAGCAAAGTCTTAAGGAAAGAGTATAGAAATTATCCCTGGCTTCAACAGGGTGTGGAGGAATTGTGAGAAGCAAAGTGCATCGCATCTCAGAGACACCAGGCTCTGACCCACATTCATTTGATAAAACAAGTATGTATCGTTGTAGCTGATCCTTTGTGTAAAATGGTTTGTTTTAACTGAAAGGAAATAAATTTTATCTGTTGTGAGATTCCTAAGGCTAATACTTATTTGAAACATGTTATTTGATTATAATAGAACAACATGAATCCTAGCTTAATTAGTGTGCCAGTGGCTAAAATCTGCAAATGTTTTCTTCTGTTTATTAACCTGAACATAGCCATTTGTACAAAGCTGGTCTTTCTGTTGTAGTGAATGTTTATTGAATTTTGTAGCAAAGTCTCATGCTGTTCGGTCTTATGCTCCTCCTCCTCCATTTCACGGCTTGGTGCCTCCTCTTGTAACAATCTCCTTCAGCACAGAATCATCTGGATACAGGCAGGTGTCTGTTAAGGAGGCATCACATCTGTCGGATTGTGTAAAATCTAATTTATGAATAGTATATTTAATACTGTGATTTTTCTAACTGATTTTTAATGCCGCATTAGGGGTTTTTTTATAACAAAAATACTAGAATGAACCAGTTGCTTTACAAGTGCTGCTGATTTATGATTACGTGAGTCTCTGTTACTATGGTGACTTTGGAAGCCTCTTAATTTATTTCAAGATATTTGTTTTGAAGTATCATTTATGTGAACATATACAGACCAAGAATAGTGCAGACAGTTATGCCTCTGAATTACATGGTATTCTAGCTGGCTGATACTGTACTATACTTTATTCATCAAGTTACTCCAGCTGCAAATTTATTGCTATTCTTTCTAAATTGATTCTGAATGGAAGATGTGTGTCTTTATGTATGTAATCCTTTTTTTCCTAGTAAAAGGTGCATCACAGGTAGATCTCCCTTAATGACTACCATGTTTAGCAACCACTTGAAGTTATGACAGCACTGAAAAAGTCACTTTACAACCAGTTCTCCCACTTACAACTTTCAAAGCATCCACGCAATCATATTTTAAGCTTTGGGTGCTTCACAACCAGCAGGAGTGTAAAACCATCACATCATCCCGCTGTCACATGATTGTCATTTGCACACCTCACACCCAGCTTCTGAACATCAGACTCAATGGTGAAGCAGGCAGTAAAATTGCAAGTCACAGTCATGTGGTGTTAACAACTATGTTGTTTAGTGATAGAGCTGCTGATCCCAATTGTCATTAAGTGAGAACTCCCTGTATTTAAAGAAGCATAATCAACTTAGATCATTTTTCCCAAGGGGATATATGTTCCATTAATTTTTTCCTTTTGTCACTGAGGGCTAGAAAAGTACAATTCTTTGCAAACTTGCAATGGCATACTGTCCCCTGCTAAATAATCAAAATCTAAAATTATTTATGCATTGTTTAAATTTAGAAGACTGCTGAACACATAGCAACTGTGGGAACCAAAAGATAAAAAACAAAATTCAAATATATTAATAAATAAAATACATAAATTGAAAAATGCTATGATAAGGGGAGAACAAATAAACCACAAGTGAATTAAACATTTCAGGCCATGGCAGTAACACTCCAGTTTAGCCCAGAGCCTGGGAAAAAGACTGTTCAGAGCTGTTCAAACTTCTGGGGTGATTTAGTATTTTTAATTTCAGCTGCTTTCCAAATATTGTGCTGAATATGCTATGTTTTACTGTATTGACACTAGATTAATTGATATTTTGATGAATTTTATTTTGGTTTCATAATCACATCATACTGGAGGCTTTAATGCATCACCATAAACAGCCTGCATTCAGCAGTGAATTCTGAGTGGATTCCTTCAGCAGACAAAAATGCAATCACATTGTGTTGTTCAAGATGTACTAATGAATATTCACTGCAGGCTTCCAGTTCATTAATAGTATCTATCTATCTATCTATCTATCTATCTATCTATCTATCTATCTATCTATCTATCTATCTATCTATCTATCTATCTATCTATCTATCTATTTATTGGATTTGTATGCCGCCCCTCTCCAGAGACTCGGGGCGGCTAACAGCAATAATAAAACAGCATATAATAACAATCCAATACTAAAAACAGTTAAAAACCCATTATTATAAAAAACCAAACATACATACAGACATACCATGCATAAAATTGTAGAGGCCTAGGGGGAAAGAGTATCTCAATTCCCCCATGCCTGATGGCAGAGGTGGGTTTTAAGCAGTTTACGAAAGGCAAGGAAGGTGGGGGCAATTCTAATCTCTGGGGGGAGTTGGTTCCAGAGGGCCGGGGCCGCCATAGAGAAAGCTCTTCCCCTGGGTCCCGCCAAGCGACATTGTTCAGTTGACGGGACCCGGAGAAGACCCACTCTGTGCGACCTAACTGGTCACTGGGATTCGTGCAGCAGAAGGCGGTCCCTGAGATAATCTGGTCCGGTGCCATGAAGGGCTTTATAGGTCATAACCGACACTTTGAATTGTGACCAGAAGCTGATCGGCAACCAATGCAGACTGCGGAGTGTTGGTGTAACATGGGCATATTTGGGAAAGCCCATGATTGCTCTCGCAGCTGCACTCTGTATGATCTGAAGTTTCTGAACACTTTTCAAAGGTAGCCCCATGTAGAGACCGTTACAGTAGTCGAGCCTCGAGGTGATGAGGGCATGAGTGACTGTGAGCAGTGACTCCCGGTCCAAATAGGGTCGCAACTGGTGCACCAGGCGAACCTGGGCGAACACCCCCCTCGCCACAGCTGAAAGATGTTTCTCTAATGTGAGCTGTGGATCGAGGAGGATGCCCAAGTTGCGAACCCTCTCTGAGGGGGTCAATGATTCTCTCCCCAGGGTAATGGACGGACAGATGGAATTGTCCTTGGGAGGCAAGACCCACAGCCACTCCATCTTGTCTGGGTTGAGTTTGAGTTTGTTGACACCCATCCAGGCCCCAACAGTCTCCAGGCACCGGCACATCACTTCCACTGCTTTGTTGACTGGACATGGGGTGGAGATGTATAACTGGGTATCATCGGCTTATTGATGATACCTCACCCCATGCCCTTGGATGATCTCACCCAGCGGTTTCATGTAGATATTAAATAGCAGGGGGGAGAGGACCGACCCCTGAGGCACCCCACAAGGGAGAGACCTAGAGGTCGACCTCTGACCCCCCACTAACACCGACTGTGACCTTAACAATAACAACCATTTCTTACAATACACTTTCTGCCAACTGAAGTGAAATAACAAATATTAGAGAACACACCAGAACTTATGGAGAATATCATTCTTGCCCTTGTAATATTGAAGGCATTACGTTTCTTTCAACCTTCTTAATTCAGAACAATTAATGATAGTGCTTACAAGACTGGAAAAGGAGAGCCAGTGCTATTAATACACTCCTATAAGGAAACTATTACATAGAATATACAAAGGTGGATATTTTATCTTAAATGGATAAAATGGGAGCAAGGAAAATACTGTGTAGATCCTGAAGACTGTTATAAAAATACATACTGATAGACAATCTTCTCTTAGTTGTCATAAGATATGGAGTAATAGTGTGCCCAGAGCATGATTCTGCTTTAAGAGCAAATTTGTCTCTTCAGATTTTTTTAATCTTTTGAATGCCTGTCTAATCAGTTTCATGTATAAAAAATGCATCTACATAGTATTTTTCAAAGTACAGAATTCCACTATGACATTAAACATGTAGCCTACAACATAAACAATATCCAAAAATACTTTGAAATCAGCTCCATAGCTAATTGAACATTTATAAAACTCTTGTGTATCTCTTTAGATGACTCCATTTTTTTCTTTTAGTAAAAACTATTGTCAGTGACACCTTCGGTGTATGTTTTTTATGGATTTCCCATCCTTCATGGACACTTTTCATATCCAGGTGGCTTACTTTTTATTTGAACAATCAGTTCACCTTTTTAAAATTAGTATACAGCTCTTTTCTATTACTACTACTACTACTACTACTACTACTAATAATAATAATAATAATTTATTGGATTTGTATGCTGCCCCTCTTCATAGACTCGGGGCGGCTAACAACAATGATAAAAACAACATGTAACAATCCAATAATAAAAACAACTAAAAACCCTTATTATAAAACCAAACATACACACAAACATACCATGCATAACTTGTAATGTACTAAATATTATGATTTATATTAATATTAATATCCTACATGTTATAAACAGAATGATAACATGGTTGCTTTCTCCCAAGATTCGGGAATTGGGATTCAGACCCCCTTGTTCCTTCACCTATCTTTTAACCTAGGAGTATTAAACTGGATTTCTTTGTGGGCCAAATCAGCATTGTACTTGTCTTTCACAGGCCAGCTGGGAGGGCGGGGTAGGAGCCGGGATGTATAGCATATGGGACAAATGCCTCCTGCAGCAATCTGGTGGCCAAAAAGGGCCATAGGACATGCAGCTATTTTGTGCTCCATTTTGGGCCTAGACAGCTGCCTGCAGTACTCTGCTGGCTCTATTTTGGCCACCATAGTGCTGCAGGCCCAAAACAGGATGCGGAGGCTGCACATGGCCCGCCAATGCCCCATTTTGGCTGCCAGAGGGACTGCAGGCTGGTCCTTGCTATTTCCAGGCTGGCATCATGGGCCAGATCTAAGCACCGCATGGGCCGAATCTGGGCCGTGTGCCTTGAGTTTGACACCCTGTTCTAATCAATGGTGTCAGCAAAAGAGGGCAGGAATTTGTTGGAACTGATGAGTTAGAATTCTATCAGCTGTCAGAGGAGCTGAAATTTCTCATTATCACTGTCACAATGCTTCTTTGAGAGTTTGCTAAACTGACATAGAAAGGCTTCATCTGTATAATCTTTACACAAAGAGATTATTATAATATATAAAAATTGGGATGGAATGGACGTGCGTGGCAATACTTTTGATGGAACTGGCCACAGAGTCAAGCAGAAGTGCACATACATGCATCAGATGGGCATAATCTCAAAAGCAGCCACAAAGGCTTTCTAAAGGATTAGGCTGTTTGAGGAGAGTTGCTTAACTAATGGTGACAAGCCTCAGGAAGCCTGAAGTATTTGAATACTTAGTATGCAGTATCTATAGGTGAAACTCAAAAAATTGGAATATCATGCAGAAAATTCATTGATTTCAGAAAAGCAACTTAAAAGGTAAAACATAATATATGAGAGAGACTCGTTACATGCAAGGCAAAATAGTTCAAGCTGTGATTTGTCATAATTGTGATTATTATGGGGTATAGCTCATGAAAACCCCAAATCCACAATCTCAGAAAATTAGAATATTACATGCAATCTATAAAACAAGGATTGTACATAGAACAATATTAGACCTCTGAAATGTATAAGCATGCATATGAACTCAGTTCTTCGTTTGGGCCTGTTTTGCAGCAATTACTGCCTCAATGCAGTGTGGCATGGAAACTAGCAGCCTGTGGCACTGCTGAGATGTTATAGAAGACCAGGATGCTTCAATAGTGACCTTCAGCACTTTTGCATTGTTCGGTTTCAAATCTCTCATCTTTTTCTTGGCAATGCCCCATAGATTCTCTATGGCAGTGATGGCTAACCTTTTTCCCCTCAGGTGTCGAAACAGTGTGCATGTGCGCTATCACGCATGCGCGAGTGCCCACACCCATAATTCAATGCCCGGGGAGGGCAAAAACAGCTTCCCACTCCCATGGAACCCCTCTGGAGGCTGGAAACAGCCAGTTTCCCAACTACTGGTAGGTCCGGTAGGCTCGTGTTTCACCCTCCCCGGCCTCCAAAGGCTTCCCTGGAGCCTGGGGAGAGCAAAAATGCCCTCCCCCAACCCCCTGGAGGCTCTCTGGAAGCCAAAAATGCCTTCCCAGAGGTTCTGTGTGAGCCAAAAATTTTCTGGCCAGCACATTTATTTATTTTATTTATTTATTATTTGGATTTGTATGCCGCCCCTCTCCGAAAACTTGGGGCGGCTCACAAGTGAAAAGACAATCCAATACATAATCCAATTTAATTAAAATATTATAAATTTAAGAAAAACCCCTATACTAACATACACACACACAAGCATACCATATATAAATTCAACGTGCCCAGGGGAAGATGTTTAGTTTCCCCATGCCTGACGGCAAAGGTGGGTTTTGAGGAGTTTACGGAAGGCAGGAAGAGTAGGGGCAGTTCTGATCTCTGGGGGGAGTTGGTTCCAGAGAGTCGGTGCCGCCACAGAGAAAGCTCTCCCCCTGGGGCCCGCCAACCGACATTGTTTAGTTGACGGGACCCGGAGGAGGCCCACTCTGTGGGACATACATGCAGGCTGGAGCTGAGCTAGGCATTGTCTCATATGCCAGCAGATATAGCTCCGTGGTCGCCATCACTGCTCTATGGGGTTCAGGTCAGGTGAGTTTGCTAGCCAATCAAGCCCAGTAATCCCATGGTAATTGAACCAGGACTTCTGAAAAGTATAAGCGTACTTATACTTTTGGTGCTTTTGGCAGTATGCCTTTTTTGGTGGTTTTGGTTTTGGTGCTCTTGGCAGTGTGGCCAGGTGCCAAGTCCTGCTGGAAAATGAAGTCAGCATCCCCATAAATCTCACCTGCAGAAGGAAGCATGAAGTGCTTCAAAATCTCCTGGTAGACAGCTACATTGACCCTGAACTTAATGAAGCATGGACCGAGGACCCAGGGTATGGAGGAAGAATGGAGAGGCACACACAGCAAGATGTTTGAAGTCCAGCATGAAGTTTCTACAGTTTATGTTGATTTGGGGAGTTATGTCATCTGCTAGTGTTGGTTCACTGTGCTTCATTAAGTCCAGAGTGAATGCAGCCGTCTACCAGGAGATTTTGGAGCACTTCATGCTTCTTTCTGCACACGAGCTTTATGGAGATGTTGACTTCATTCTGTAATTAATTCTGTAAACTGCTGAGAGAGGGCTATAAGGCACTATTAGGCAGTATATAAGTGCTATTGCTATATGTGCTAGAAACTCTGAACATTTTTACAGTGATCCTAATTATTTTCAGTCAACAAGAATAACAAAGTAGACAAAATCTTGGAAAATGATACTATAGAAGAAGTCCAGTAAGGTACAGATTGGTATCCCAAATAGTAATTATACCAAATAAACCTATTGATAAAACCAGTTTGAATATGAATATTAAGTTAATACAAAAGCCTGTACGGGATCAACATCCTGTACTATGCTATGTGAAATGCAAGGATTTTTGCTAGTTTAGATGCCATCTAAGAATTGGCACCACAATCACAATTGATTAATCTTTATAACATACCAGGGTTGTTATGGGTTCTGCAAAATTTCATTTGGGCCCCAATTTTTCTAAGGCTTATCAAAAACTGTGAATTTTTTTACACAGTTTTCTGATGTTATCTGGAATATGGATGGTGTCATCCTCAATGCAGAAATTGTTAATTGTGATTTTTATTTTTGTTGAATGTGTGTGTGTGTGTGTGTGTGTGTGTGTGTGTGTGTTTGTTTGTTGGATTTATATGCCGTCCCTCTCTGTTTAAGGAATTAAACTGATGCAAAGAAAATAAAATACATTTTAGAAGCACAAGGTCCTGAAAAATCTAGATTTTCTGCATTCTCTTCTAATTACTCAAGGCTATCTTATGAAATGTATCCCTAGGTGTGTAGATGTTTCAGAATAACTACATTACTGACTAACAAGGAGACTCCTGGCACTTTTCTGAAGCAGCTGAATCTGCATTTTTATAACTTAAAGATGCTTTAACTAAGTAACTTAATCTCTCCCTTATTATAATCTGAATGTACCAACTTTTGTGGGGAGTGATGCTTCATGCCTATCCTGCGGGACATGGTGCCATCTTGCTACAGGCTTTGGAAGAAAGATCACAGAAGCCTGTTGAATATTGTATGCCAGACATTCACTTTCTTCTCTGGAGCAGAATTCTGTTAGTAAGATTCTTTGCTCATAAAACTTTGACATGCTGTCCAATCCAATAAATGACCAGAAATAATTGTTCCCTGTGGCTGCTTAATCATGCAGCTGCCAAATTTTCTGTCTATGATGATTAGGATGAATGAATTCTTTTACCTGAACACAAAGTATGCCAGTTGTTAGAATTAACTCATAAGAAGTTTAATAATGTGAATCAAAGAGATTCTGCTTGCTAAGTTTTACTAATACGGATACAGATGTCAAATATTTTCTCAAGAACTGTGCTGCTTATGTGCAAACTCAGTCTTCCTATGATGGTTGTCTCCAATACTCTCTCCCAAGGACTCTGGATGATGAAGCACTAGAAGAAAATCCTAGAGTCGTGATGGCGAACCTATGGCACGCATGCTGGAAATGGCACGCAATGCTATCTCTCCGGGCATGCCAGCTGTCACCTCTTGCTCTTCCGGGTTCTGGCAGACACATGCGTGCTAGCCAGCTTGTTTTCATGTGCACATGTGCACCAGAAACTGGAAGCTCAGCTCATGTGCACCAGGGAGCTGCTCTTCCTGTTCCCAACATTCCCTGTTAGGTTGAAAAGGTTCGCCAACCCTGTCCTAGAATCACATTGAAAAAAGACGAAGAATGAACATGACTGAGCACAAATCTTAGGGATTATAGTGTGGTGATAAGAGTGGCAAATCGTAATTATTTTTTCTACTCTTTATCACATCCATAGATAATCATCCAGCAGCCCTGTTTAATATAATTTAGATCTTGTTGGAAATAAAGTGACTTGGATTATCTTAGAATTGGGCTGTGATAGGCAAGTCCCATCAAGGTGACTGTGAGCTTAGCTAGGATGAGAATTAACCTGCTACTCCCAAGGAAATGGCCTTTGATGACTATGAACTTATCACCCTTCTATTAAATCAATGGTTTTTCTGGCTGATGCTGCCTAGGAACACTTAATAAAGATAACCTCCTTAAGGAAGTGCTGGTTCTCCTTGACTTGAAAGTGGCGGTGCTGCACATTTCAAGAAGCTTAACTCAACAGTCTAGGTAATTTTTGACTGGTATTTAAACTTCCTCTTTTTAGGAGTGTTATCAAGAAAGTCTTGAGCTACACTTCACAGGGACCCAGAGGAAACTTTATTTAGATCCTTTTCAATTGGGTTTCAGAATAGGTCATAATATTGAGAATGTAGTTTACAAGTTTGTTAATAATCTCTAGTGAGATTGTGACTGGGATGACGCAAGTGTCCTAGTTTTTAGTTGCTCAGTAGCTTCTGATACAATTAATCATTGCATCAAGTGGCTCCACTATTCTCTGTTTTGCATTTATTTTTCTTTCAGTTTTTCACTATTACCTCACTGCTTTTTTTCTTTTCTTTTCTTTTTGTTTTATGCTGGTCATTTAGTTAAATAAAAGAATTTGATTTGATTTTCTTGATGTATACTATCTATGAAGGTTAGAAGCTGAAAGTTCTTTTTGTGGTGGTTTTCCTCTTTGGTTATGGCTCTAGAAATATTGATGGAAAGAAGGGAAAGGAGATCCAGACAGAAGTATTTGCCAATTGGGATAACTGGAGGCTGTTGTCTTTCTATTTAACATATAAATGAGACTGCTAGGTGATATAATCCATCAGTCCGGGATCCAGTATAATCGGTATGGTGATGATACCCCAGTCTTTCCAAGTGATGGAGTCAAGGCCTTGACCCGGAGTCTGAAGAGTAAAATCTGAATAGGGAGAGATAAGAGTCAGAATCAACCATACGAAGACCACATTTCGGTTGCTATTTTGGTTACTCAGTTTTGGGATAGTACTTCCCCATTCGGTACTGCATGATCTGAAGGTGTTCTTAAATTTGTAAGTCCTGCTCAAAGAGGAAGTAATAGCGGTAGCTATAAAATCCTTTGCATAGATCTGTCTTGTGTACCAGAAATACCTATTCCTGGATTGGTATGCTTTCTTGACATCAGTTATGACTTGAGAACCATACAAATAAACAGTTACAGTGCTGTGTATATGTAGCTATCACTGAAGACTTTTGTAAGTTGGAGCCATGAGAATTAGTGGGCATGCCGTGTTATGCCCATGCAACATATCTGCTTTGTGAGCTGCATTGCTTGCCAGTTAGTTTCCTGGTGCAATTTAAGGTGCTGATTACCACCTATAAAACCATCTATGGTATAAGGCAGTGATGGTGAACCTATGGCACGGGGGCCACAGGTGGCAGGGCCCTAGGTCAGCTCCAGCGTGTGCTGCTCAGTTGATTTTCGGTCTTCTTTTTGGACGTTTTCGTTCTCCCCAGGCTTCAGGAAAGCCTCCTGAACCCTGAGGACGGCGAAAAACAGCCCAACGGGCCTATTGGAAGTCTTGAAACTTCAGTGAGCCCTGTGCGCAGGCACGGGGTGGTGGTGGTAGTGGAAGTGTGTGTGGGTTGTACACAATCATGAGGGAAGGGCATTGCATTATGGTTGTAGGCACACATGCGGGCAGACCCTTTTGGCACCCGAGCCAAAAAAGGTTCGCCATCACTGGTATTAGGCCTGCTATCTGACAGACTGGTATTGTTTGCATAATCAGAGAAAATCAGAATCTCATAACCTCATTGATCAAACAATTCCACCTGATGGGACCCAGAAAATGTGCTTTCTCTGTTGTTGCATCTGCCCTCTGGAATAGCTTCCTCCCATATATGGCTCCCAAACTGACCTGATTTAAAAGATTATTAAAACATGGCCTTGGATTAGAATGCGTGGTGAGCCTCTTCTAAGACAATGTATATTAAACTGGACATTTATTCTCTTCTGGATGTTCATCTCCTTTGTTATATGATTTATGTACAGTTTTTATTATTCTAAGCTGCTAAACTGCCAAAATTGGGGTCAGCTCAAAATTATAATCTGAGTTCGGCAGTCTTATACATTTTAGGTAGACAGGCAGATAGACTGACAGACAGAAAGAGTGAGTGCATTGTAAGATTTTTTAATCAATTTTGTTATTCTGACTAAATAGTTGCTTACCTTACTTCCCAGTTTGTAGGTCACCTTCAATTTTTTTCCTGGTTCCGTGACATTACATTGCACCATTAATTCTGGCTGTTTTAATCTGGACTGCCTGTTTTGTGTGTGTATTTAATTGTTTTCTGGATTTTAAATGTCAACCAGTGGCTCGTGGAGTGGGCAGCTACAACAAATGGAATGAATTAAATATATCATTTTATTTATTAATTAAGTTTTTATGGTGCCCATCTTCTTACAAATTGACTCTGAGCGAAATAAAAACATATCATCCGTAATTCTCCTTACTAAGCTAAGAGTAACGGGAAGATAGAAGATTTTCATCGTTATTTAAAAATAAAAACCTTTAGGTTTCACTCTGTGAAGGAAGGATTTGGAAGAAACCTATTATCTAAAACAGGGCTGTCAAACTTGTGTCATCACAACAGCACCACATGACATATCGAGACTTCCCCCCCCTTTTGCTAAACTAGGCGTGGCCATGGCCAGCATGTGATACGTCCGGACCATGGGTCGCAAGTTTAACAGCCCTGATCTAAACAATATTGTTCTATTTCACACAGAATTCCAAAGGAAACACCTGCCAGGCTGCTTGGCTCTTTGGTTATCTGAGCTAAGGTGTCTGGTCTCTGTTTTGAACTGAAGGTGGGTGATGCACTGACTAGTGAATAGCATCAGAAACTGTCCACAACCAAATGAAAGATTATACTAATATTATAAGAATTAAGTGATAGTTTAAAAACTGGGAATTGTTTATATTGCTAACAATTTGACTAGCAATAAAGTTTGGCCAATCTATAAAAACACCCATTATGTTTTTATTTGTGTGCATATTTCTGATTCTTCCTTTGGTTAGTTAACCCAAAGATTGTACTATTTGAATTAGAAATTTCAAGGATCTTAGAATGTTCCAACTCAATTGGAATTCAGTAAGGGGGTTGTCCTTTTAAATTGTTACAGAGTATGACTGAATGTTTAGAGGGAAAAGTTCTTAATAGTAAAATTAATTTGAAAGTAGAACCTGTTACACCACATTTCAAACAAGGGCTAGACAGCCAAATCTCGAGAATGGTTGTCTGGCAGAATTGAGATTTAGTAGTTTTAAAGGGTTTTCTTCCCCCTACATCTGTAACTCTGTTAGTAATCCAAAGCAATATTGTCGTGTATTTCTGATTTAAATTACCATAGTTTAGTAACTATTGTATAGTTGCTGGTTGAAGAATATTGCTGTTTTAACTGATATTTGAATTGCTATTTTATGTGTGCCTATTTGTTGCTGGCAACTCTATCTTTTATTATTAAGATTGCAAAGCTAAGGCAGAAGTTTTGCTTATTTATGTATTAAAACTTGTATGTTTCAAATGCTGTATCTTTGTAACTAAATAACAAGTAGCAACGTGTGTACAAAAATAGGTATAAGAGGAGGTTGGTTTTTAAAAAAATATGTTGCTTGCATTTAGTTTTAACTTAAGATGTAGGTGGTGACACTTGAAAAGGAAGTGGTTTAATATAAATAACTGGAACTTCAGTGAATTCTGCCATTCTACATTTTTAAACCAACATTTAAGCTGCTCGTGAATACAAATTCAGTTTAATGTAACAAAAAATCTGATATACAAGGCATAGTCAACATAGTGCCCTCCCAACATGCTGAGTTAGGAAGGAAGATTAATTTCATAGTGTACAATATATACATATACATACAGTATATAATGTATACATATATATACAGTTTTGTTCTGATATTCCTACATGGATAGCACATACATTTAGAATTGGTTTAGACAACGTAGGTTTTCCATATTTTAGAGATCATACTGGAAAAATAAGTACTCTTTGCGTAGCCTTTCACTTCTGCATTTTCTAATGAATAAATACTGTAACAAAATAGCAATAATAAACATAGCATGGTTATTAATGAATTATGTTTAAGTATTTAAGTATTCCATATATTTAAGTATTTTTCAGAGTATAAGACTCACTGGAGTATAAGATGCATGTAGACTTTAGAGGTGGAAAACAAGGGAAAAAGTATTCTGAACCAAATGGTAGAAACATAGAAACATAGAAGACTGACGGCAGAAAAAGACCTCTTGGTCCATCTAGTCTGCCCTTTTACTATTTCCTGTATTTTATCTTAGGATGGATATATGTTTATCCCAGGCATGTTTAAATTCAGTTACTGTGGATTTCCCAACCACGTCTGCTGGAAGTTTGTTCCAAGGATCTACTACTCTTTCAGTAAAATAATATTTTCTCATGTTGCCTTTGATCTTTCCCCCAACTAACTTCAGATTGTGTCCCCTTGTTCTTGTGTTCACTTTCCTGTTAAAAACACTTCCCTCCTGAACCCTATTTAACCCTTTAACATATTTAAATGTTTCGATCATGTCCCCCCTTTTCCTTCTGTCTTCCAGACTATACAGATTGAGTTCATTCAGTCTTTCCTGATACGTTTTATACTTAAGACCTTCCACCATTCTTGTAGCCCGTCTTTGGACCCGTTCAATTTTGTCAATATCTTTTTGTAGGTGAGGTCTCCAGAACTGAACACAGTACTCCAAATGTGGTCTTACCAGCGCTCTATATAAGGGGATCACAATCTCCCTCTTCCTGCTTGTTATACCCCTAGCTATGCAGCCAAGCATCCTACTTGCCTTTCCTACCGCCCGACCACACTGTTCACCCATTTTGAGACTGTCAGAAATCACTACCCCTAAATCCTTCTCTTCTGAAGTTTTTGCTAACACAGAACTGCCAATGAAATACTCAGATTTAGGATTCCTTTTCCCCAAGTGCATTATTTTACATTTGGAAACATTAAACTGCAGTTTCCATTGCTTTGACCATTTATCTAGTAACGCTAAATCATTTACCATATTACAGACCCCTCCAGGAATATCAACCCTATTGCACACTTTAGAGTCATCGGCAAATAGGCAAACCTTCCCTACCAAACCTTCCCCTATGTCACTCACAAACATATTAAAAAGAATAGGACCCAGAACAGACCCTTGTGGCACACCGCTTGTAACCTGACTCTGCTCAGAATACTCGCCATTAACAATAACTCTCTGATGTCTATGCTTCAGCCAGCTTGAAATCCACTGAACTATCCAGGGATTAAGCCCAATCTTCACTAATTTATCTATCAGCTCTTTATGTGGAACCGTATCAAAGGCTTTGCTGAAGTCCAGATAGGCAATATCCACGGCACCACCTTGATCCAACACCTTTGTGACATAGTCAAAGAACTCAATGAGATTAGTCTGACACGATTTGCCTTCAGTAAAGCCATGCTGATTTGGGTCCAATAAGTTATTGTTTTTTAGATGCTGATTTATCCTCTTTTTGAGTAGAGTCTCCATCATTTTAACTACAACTGATGTCAAGCTAACTGGCCTGTAGTTACCAGCTTCATCTCTACTGCCCTTCTTGTGGATAGGCACAACACTGGCCATTCTCCAATCCTCAGGAACATCTCCTGTTAACAGGGATTTGTTAAACAAATCAGTCAGGGGGGTAGCAATGACAGATCTGAGTTCTTTAAGAACTCTGGGGTGGATGCCATCTGGACCCATTGCCTTATTTATCTTTAATCTTTCAAGTTCTTCTAAGACATCGGCTTCTAAGATCACTGGAGCTGAATCCGTACAGCTGGAAGCAATGCTATATCCCTCTATAGTATTATTATTATTTTGTAAGGTGTCTTTTGAGAAAACTGAACAGAAGTAGCTATTGAAATGGTCAGCGATCTCCTTATTCCCATCAATGTATGTATTATTCCCGGTACTAAGCTTTGTGATGCTGCAGTTTTTCTTCTTCCTATCACTAATATAATGGTGCAGTAATACTGTATATTTTTAATAAAATACCAGCGTAGCAGAATCATTTTTACAAACATGTACACTTTTTACAAACTTCAAATTTGGCAGCTTTAAGACTTGTGGACTTCAACTCCCAAAATTCCTCCTCCAGTCTTGCTAGCTCAGGAATGTGAGTTGAAGTCTACAAGTCTTAAACTTGCCAAGTTTGAAGATCCTTGCCCTCCTAATCCCTAGCCCAGGGGTCTTCAAACTTGCTAGCTTTAAGACTAGTGGATTTCAACACCCAGAATCCCCCCTCCAGCCATGCTCGATGGGGTAATTAGAAAGCAAAAACAGCCCCATTTTTGTGAAAAACAGGCGGGTTTTGCCATTTTTTCACAACAATTGAGGCATTTTTGCCTTGCCCCAATCCCTGCAGCTC
The DNA here is from genome assembly GCF_031021105.1 of Erythrolamprus reginae. Classification (NCBI taxonomy): domain Eukaryota; kingdom Metazoa; phylum Chordata; class Lepidosauria; order Squamata; family Dipsadidae; genus Erythrolamprus; species Erythrolamprus reginae. The sequence continues at coordinate 83,147,757 of NC_091951.1, forward strand.
CCCAGACCCTTTGTCCATCCCATTTTTGTGAGAAAATGGGTGAAAAACTCCTGTTTTTCACAAAAGCAGGGGCATTTTTGCCATTCCCCAGCACCCCAGAGCTCCGTCCATGCAGGATGCAGGGTTGGGACAGCAAAAATGGTTGCATTCGGTGTATAAGACACACTGACATTTTCACCCTCTTTTGGGAGGGGGGAGGTGCGTCTTATACTCCAAAAATACAGTATTTAGATATTCCACTTTTCTGAGTACACACCATGTCAGTCCTAGATGATAGCACGTGGCAATAGTATGCCAATTTGCTAGGTGTTTTATAGAATAACAATATTAACAAGGTATAATACTGTTGAAATAAAATTGAAATAAATTGGCATTTGATTGTGCTTGTAGGATACTGACGAAAATATGTCAAAACAAATCAGTACTATTCTGACCATCAGAAAGTTTTGTGAGGCACAGGTATAGCTAAGGCTGGTACTATCTCTTCTCTGTGTTATTAAAAGGCATCACATGACAGCGTCAAGGTGACCTATGATTGTTGGTGAAAACCAGGCTCTTTTCATCTATCTAATGGCAACCCTGAAAAATGTACAGTTTGGAATTTAAGAGACATAAATAATAGTGTACACATTAAGTAACATACAAAATGAAATGAAGAAAAATAGCTATGTTGGTCTGTAAAACTAAGAGGGAGAGAAAGGATAATAAATCTGAATGAAGGTGGATTCTTATGTACTTAAGTTTACACAAAAGCTGATCTTGAAAATCAATAAAATGTAACCCTGCTCTGACCTGACATCCATATTAAGTGCCTAATGCCGTACTTAAAGCATCATTAACTAACAGCTGTGTGAAAAAGGACTGTTGTGATTACCTTCTAAAATGCCATTCAGGAGGGTATTTTTGAAAGTAAATTCTTTCTCCAGGATGTAACTTAAGCTGAAAAGCAATATGTCCTTCTTCTCAGATCCCTTGTGGGGTACCTACCCTCAACATTATTATTCATGATGAAAACATCATATGTTAGTTTTGCCTGAAGTAGGCAATCTTTGAACAATCAGCTCTTTGAATCATATTCAGAAACCTATTGACTGCCTACAAACCAGTGTTAAATGGTAATGGAGATTCTTACCTGCCATAGAATGGCTCTGCACCGTACACACAACCACCACCAAATGGTAGCTTCCATGCAATCTTTGAAAGAATCCTATATAGAGGTAGAGGAAGATGGAAATGAATGTATAGGTGTAAGTATGAATGGAAGGGCTGGATTATACATGAGAAAGTATGAATTGGTGTCACATGAATTGGTGTCATCTGTGGTTTGGTGGCAGCAATTCATTAGTTAGTGAAGGTTACATATTACCTTTCAGTGAATGGTGAAATATTGAGCTTCCTAATAGAATGAAAAAAAAAATTACGTTAAAGGGTGACTCAGAAGTATGTGGCCTTACAGTGATCGGAAACATGAAGAAAGATGCTAGAGGTGGAATGATGAAGTAGCAAAGTTTGGGTTGAGGGGAAAAAAGCAGGAGAATGATAGAAATACATTGTGAATAGAATACATAAAATAGAAAATATAAAGGAATTTTATGATTCTGGGAATGAAAACAAAATTTCTAAAATATTACAGAATATGAACAGATGTATGTTTGTGTGATATCAAATAAATGATTACTATCTTACATTACTAAAGAACCATAGTGGCACAATGGTTAGAATGCGATATTGCAGGTAAACTTTGCCCACAGTTGGAAGTTCGATAATGACGGGCTCAAAATTGACTCATCCTTTGAGTCCCTCTTTGAGGAAATGGCAAAAACCCAGTTTCCAAGATTCTGTAACCTAATCCATGCAATAAGCAAACTGTAGGGCTGCCCAACACCCATGCAGCACAAGTCAATTACTCCTTAAAGAAATAGCACATTTTCCGAATATCATGCAACTGCTGTCATGAAGCCCTGGGAAAGGAAATATTTGGCTTAAGAAATTATCAGCAGGTACATAACCATGCATGTATGGAAAAAACCATTCAGTTTTTCCATTCAAAACTGAAATGCTGGACAACTTTAATCTACAGTCCTATCAATTATTACTTTAATATCACTCTATTGTCTCAATTGTTGAATCAAAATATTAACATTAAATAAATAAAAATAAAAAATTAAACCATAGTTATTAATTTTATTCCAGGTTGTCCTTCTGCTTTTCAAATCAATGGTCACATTAAGTCAAGAACAGTGCTGGAAAAATGTGGTGAGTTGCAACAAGGTGAAAGAAAATCCCAGTTGGCTAAGAAATATCTGTTAAGACCCCAAGGTTTGTATCTGTGTTTTTCTTTATGAATGTGATTTTTATGTCATGTTTAAAAATACATATACTGAAAGATGCAGCCATCCATCAGATGTTTTACCATATGTAGTTGCATGAACAAGATAATATAGATGTATCAAATGAGTGCAACTAAAGTTCATTATATTATAATTATGTAAGGAGATTAGGTTTTGCAGGGGTACTTTGGCTCTTTTTAGGAAGTTAATTATGATTACTTTCTCCAGTGCCTTTTGCTACTGTTAATTTAACTATGTAGGAAAAATTCAATTCTGATTCTAGGCATTTGCAAATGCATGTGAGCAATACATTATCTGAATCTCAGGTAATCAGTAAATAAAATAGAATAAATTATGTTAGGCATGGAAATCTTGTCCTTATATAAATTTATTTAATTTATTTATTTATGTTAGTGTCCAGATAAAAATGACTCTGTGTGGCCTAAAGAAGAGAAAAATCAACTATCACAAAACAAATAATAAACAAGGACTGGCATTTTCCCCCATAAAACATTTAAAAAGAATATGTCACAATGGGAATCATTTTTACTTCTGGCCCAACTGGAGGAAAAACAGTTAGATCCTCAGTACATTATAGACGACCAAAAGGATCTGAGCTGTTCTGAGCTGTTTGTATTGGCCATTGCTTTGACAGATCTGATGTGGCAAGCAGAACTTATAGGAGATAGAAGATATGCAAATAACAGAGCTCTATCACCATGAGGGACTTGAGAGATATTCAGCACCTTGAATTTTACTTGGAAGCCTATTAGCAGCAAATAAATATAGTTTGCAAAGTAGTGGTTTACTCTCTTCCGAAGTCAAACCGATAACTGCCCATGTTGCTGTATTCTGAACCAGTGGACTTTTAAGGGGTCTTCTAGGGCAGACCCGTGGTGGGCTGCTGCCAGACAGGGCGGAACACAGTGGGGTAGCGAAAATGGAGCCCCCCCCTAGAGCACCAAACTTGCACTGAAAGATATTGAAAGAAAATGCAGGGCATCCTGCATAAGCCACACTCACAGTGTGGTAGTAAAAAAATTGGTATCCCTTCACTGGGCAGACCCATGTAAATCTTATTACAATAATCCAAACAGAAGATGAATACATTTATTATATCTGGAATCTGGATAAAAGATAAAATTTTATGTAGAGAAGAGAAATACAATTTGTTGTAAGTAAATAACACCTTTTGAACTCTAGGCTAGGAAATGTAAACTGGGGAACTTTTGGTGCTGGCTGAGAACCTAATAGAAGTTACATTGTATTTGTAACAATGCTGAAAAATATTGTTTCAGGAAGTGATTGAAGGGCTAATTAACCTAAGGAGGTAACTTAACTTACAGTAAAACCTCTATTTAATGGACCTTGACTTCAGTTGTGGTAGACAAAATATGTGGTAGACAAAATATGGACCTTGACTTCAGTTGTGGTAGACAAAATATGCTTATACAAGTGGTCCTCGGGTAACAATCACTTGTTCAGACATTATTAAAAGTTACAACAGTGTTGATTGAGTGATACTTACAACTTGGAGTATCTAACAGTCCCAGTACTCCTGTAGTCATTTGAAGATTGCAAGCCACTCTAGTAAACACTTTGTGCTCTCAGCACTTTTTCCTCCACCAGCTACTCACTGTGGTCATTTGCATACCCGCCATCACCCAGCAGCAACCATCTCCTGGCCCATCGCATTTCCATTGTGCCTTGACGGCCACCCATATATCATCATACACTCTTCCTTTCCCGATAACAGCCATCCTTCTCCATTGTGCCTCCTCCTCCACCCAGCACCAGTTATTTACCTGAGAACCAGCCTGTTTAAGAGCTGCCATTTTCAGTCCTAGTTGCTATTCTAACCTGAGAATGACTGTTAGATAGGTGAATGGAAAAGGCAGACAGAAGTGGTTTCAAAACAATAGCTCTTTATTTGGCAACTATTTACTACCCAGCAAAGGCTCTGTCTGACAGCCAGCCCTTTTATAGGGAGCTGGCAGACAGTCTCTAGCCAATCAGCAATCAGTATTGTCCCTTCAGAATGGAGGACCTGATTGAAGCCTTTGTGCTTCAATCTGAGAATGTAATAATGACCTCCAGAGCATGCGTAAAATTCCATTTCCATTTCACACATGCATCAAATGCCATGTGTAAAATCTCATTCATATTCTGTTATAATGAATACCCATTTTCTCCTTTAAATTCAAGTAAACATTTTATTTCTATCCATAATCCCTCATTTAATAGTGTCACTGTATAGTATAAGAAAAGTCTTCCAGAAAAGTAGAATCTATTTTCCAAACAACATGGCTTCCCAAATTAAATTAAAATAAGCAAAATAAGCAAGATTTTGGATTATGTCCTGGGATGGGGAAGTCAGCCATTGGGTGAGAATTTTCTTTAAATCTGTACATCCCTCTTTTGGTGCAAATATGTTTTGCAAACTATATTTAAGTCACTTTTTTCAGAATTGTTACAGTAAATGGCTAATTCAAATAATATTTAGCAAGAAAAACAGGTTGCCAATCCTTTAGCAATATGCATTTAGGTAAAGAGATAGAGCAAAACTCCACACGGATTATATTTGTCCCTATGTCACTAAATACTTACTGTACTTTCATTCTTAGTTACTTTTACCTTGTGAAATGATGACTCCCTATGAATATCTCTGTGTCTTGAGAAGACTGATAGGACACAAAAAATCATAACAATGTGTCAACAGTGCATTTTAACTATATTATTTGAGTTCCAATGAAACTTCTGTATCTGACCTAAAAAAAATCAATCCAGCTCAACATAGCCTTGGGACCCATCAGCCCATCAATTTGATTTCAAGTCCAAGCAACATCTCTCATTAGTGAGAGACTTTGATGGGCTGAAGACTCATTCAGTTTCTTCACACTGCTGGGAATTCAAACTGTTGATCCTAGTTTGGTTCTCATGTTTACACTTCAACTCTAATTATCCAGTACATGCTTCTTGCTTTCACCCTTATTGAATTCTTAATAACCTGTTGGATTTCAAACTCTGACCTCAGAGAGATTCTGACAGTAATTTTTATTGACAGAGATTGGCATTTTCCACCATATGTATTGTGAAGACCTTGATACTATGGATGATGAATAATGAGAAGTATTTCTCATTCTAATATTCTAAATTTGCTTTCTTACTAGCTTTAGTTATTTTGAATTTTTCTTAAAAATACAACTGTCTTTTTTTGTTGCCCCTCCTTTTGTGTAAATATCTTGCATTCAAACCAAGTATGTTGTTTTCTAAATTTAAATTCTGAATCCCTGTTTAGTTCACTTATGCTTCCCTTGTGAAGTGAAATAAACTTTTACCAGATTACATAAAAACAAGACATTAATTTTTTAATGCTAATTTGCACAGCATATAGCATTCTACATTTTTTAATGCTTAGCATTCCCCCCCCCCACTAAGCAGATCAAGCCTGAATGAAACAGGGGTATTGCAGAGACAAATAATTGCCATTAATTCTCCTAAGTCACTTTTTCTTGTTTCTAGTTGAAGGATCAGTTAAAGTTGCTTTCAGCTGTAAGGAACAATGAAAACACATGACCTTGTTGCTAGGGGTTACTGCTTGCAGGCTTTTAAAAAGCACTCCTTACTTGCAAGCAGGGTGAGAATTTCACATGGTTTGCTGTGTTTTGAAAAAAAAGACTCACACAGTGGGACTGAAGTGCATATGTGCTTCATTGTTCTTTTCTCCCCCTCACGGACAAGCAGCAGTACATAGCAAGTGCTTTTGTCACAGTAATGTGTTCAAGCCTGCAACAAAAGAGGAAGGATATTTAGCATATTGTACTATAAAGAGTTTGGGGGAAGGGAAAAGGAGAAATGATGGGTGGTTTTTAATTTGCCTTTTGAGGTTCCAGAAGAATGAGCATGGGAGTATATTTTTTAAAAAAATCTTTGAAATATTCCAGGGCTTTAATGTAATTATATTCAAAGTGATGGGTCACCACTTCTTCAAACACTGCTCTGTATTAACGAAGTTTTGATAATTGCAATGTCTTTGCACACTGTATATCCTGTTTAGCAACCAGGAAGTGGTCACACTTGTTCTGTCAGAGTTTGAAGATACTAGCTTAACATGAACTCGTACCACTTCACTTAAAGCCAGTGTGCTTATTTTGAAAACAACCTAATGATTACATGACTTCAACTGTTGAAAACGAACAGTGTTTCCAGGAGCACCCAACTTTTTTTTTTCTATATTAGCTTTAAGATGAAAAAGACTTTACTTTTGATTTTGGATTTTTAGTACCTCCAAAACGTGTTCATCTTCAGCCTGCTGGACAGGAGAAGATTCCTCCAGCACCATCTAGGCCTTTACCAGCAGATCCAAAGTCTTCAAGAACTCAAGTGCCTGAAGGAGAAGCCACACATGCCTCAGCAGATATAAGCAGGCTTATTGAAAAATTTGAACAGATAAGGTAAGAGTGTTTGGTTAATTTCCCTTTTGGAATCTCTTCATTTAAAGCATTTTGAAAAGGGGAAAAAAGCTACAATGAAAGTGGAATAGCTGAGGAATACAGTCCTTAAATATAGAAAATTTAGTGATTTCATTATAATGGTGATAGTAATTATAATAAACTGGATCATTTTAAGCATGGTGGGGTGAATGAAACCTATCTCACAATCAATGGAGGCCTTTAAAAATATTGAATACTTGTTTTCATGTAAGTAAAAGTGATTGGCTTAACAGTTCTTAAACTTCTTAATATGTAATGGGTTGTAATATTGATGAGTGGCCAGCCAAGAGTTCATGGTAATATATTTCTGAATCCTAAAAGTTTGTTCCTGTTTGATCTTTTTGATATATGGTAGTTTGCTTGAACTACATGGTTAGGCATTCTTTTTATCCTATAAAGAATACTTATTTAAAATTTATTTAAAAATTGACAGCTAGTCAGAAAGTTGAGAAGTCATGAATGTGTTTATATTATAAATGCCTAGGAAGTGGAGGCTTGTCATGATAGCATAATTTGTAGATGCTGGGTTTTGTTTTTATTTTTGGAAGCTAAAAATACCTAGCTTAACAGCTAATTCTACTGAATGCATTGACTTCCCCAATATAACTCTTAAAATTATAAAAAGCCAAATTTGTGGCTTTTGTTTGTTCCTTATAAAAACTGAATACTCTGAGTTTAAATATATATTTTATGAATATTCATGGCAAGCTTATATGATTATCCATTCAGATAGTCTAAAAATATATATAATGCTTTTTAGTTATATTAATTTAAGGTGACGAATGAGACTTAGAAAGACAACCAAATATATTTTGATACTGATGTGGAAAATTCAGGTTCTGTCATTATATTGGTTTAACCAAACCACTGAAAATCTGCTTAGTAATACTTTAGTAATAAACCACTTTCCCCTATCAAAATTAGAGGTGGTCCTGAAAACTTAAAAATTTGGTACTCTAATCTGTGATAAAGATTACTTCAATGATTGCTTTTTCACAGTTTATGAGTTCATATTGAGGTCCTAAAATCTGCCATATCAATAACCTTGAAACTTTTTCATTTTGCAGGCAAGCCCCACATGTTGCTCAAAGAAGTCAGATTAATTTAGTTTTTAAGATGGAACAAGAACCAGATTCTTCTGAACAGCATTGCCCAATTGTCTATGGTTTGGTGGCTTCCAGCACTTCAACAAATGAAAATAAAGAGCTGGATGAGAGTGGGCCTAACATCTTGTGTAGTCCTGAAGTATCTAATGCAGACCTAATGAAAATCAAAGAACTAAACATAGATGACGCCACCAACACTGAAGATTCTACTAATGTGCCCGTCAGCAAAGCGTCTGTGGCAATGAACAGCCATAAAGACACATCCGTTGAGATAAATAGCAATGGCAAAATCCCTAATAGGGATAGTGGAATAGACAGTCCTTCCTGTAATGTAGCAGGAGAGAATTTTCCAAACGAGGAAGCTACAGAACAGAAAAAAACAAAAAGAACTGGGGATCTAGCTGAAATGGAAAATGACAAAAAACCTGTACAATTTTCTGCTGGGGAGGAGAAGAGAGTTTCTGCTCAGGATGAAGACAGTGACATAGACGAGGGAAGCAGTGAAGAGCCAGAAATAGCAGAAATCTCCAAGCTGGAATGTATAGACGTTAACAAGGTATTTTTTTTTAACTTCTGCATTGCTGTTACAATACTAATACTTTCTGTGTGGGACTTTTACTTTCAGCACATGCTAGCATACATAAAGTTGCATTATACTGTCATACATAGAAAGAGTGCAGAAAAGAGCAACAAAGATGATTAGGGGACTAGAGGCTAAAACATATGAAGAACGGTTGCAGGAACTGGGCATGGCTATTTAATAAAAGGAAGGACTAGGGGTGACATGATAGCAGTGTTCCAATATGTCAGGGGTTGCTACAAAGAAGAGGGAGTCAGGCTATTTATTTTTATTATTTTTTTCTATTTATTCTTTGTCCAATATACAATACATATGGAAGAAAATAGACATTAAGTAGTATATATAGGGATAGTAAGTAAAAAAGAAAAGAAGTAGATGAGAGGGAGAGAATATATAAGATATATGAGAAAAGGAAAGATAATTGGACAGGGGACATTAGGCACATCAGTGCACTTATGTATGCCCCTTACTGGCCTCTTAGGAACCTGGAGAGGTCAATCGTGGAGAGTCTAAGGGAGAAATGTTGGGGGTTGGGAGTTGACACTATAGAGTCCGGTAATGAGTTCCACGCATCGACAACTCGATTGTTAAAGTCATATTTTTTACAGTCAAGTTTGGAGTGGTTAATATTAAGTTTGAATCTGTTGCGTGCTCTTGTGTTGTTGCGGTTGAAGGTGAAGTAGTCATTGACCGGAAGGACATTGCAGCATATGATCTTGTGGGCAATGCTTAAATCGTGTTTTAGGCGCCGCAGTTCTAAGCTTTCAAGACCCAGGATAGTTAGTCTATTTTCGTAAGGTATTCTGTTTCCAGTGGAGGAGTGAAGGGCTCTTCTATTCTCCAAAGCACCTGAGGTGGGTGAAAACTAAATAAGAAAAGAAGTAACTTAGAACCAAGGGAAATTTCCTGACAGCTAGAACAATTAACCAGTAAAACAGCTTGCCCCCAGAAATTGTTATTACTCCAACAGGTTCTGACCTGGTTCCGAACAAACCAAGTCCCCCAAGCACTGTTAGTATCGAACTTCCCTGTGGAGTGCGGGGAACACTGTATCGCCACGGTGTTTAGCCCCTCCCCTCCCCTGAATAAGACTCAGAAGGCTTATAAACATTTATTTTGATGTCATGGTAACCAAGGTAGTATAATAGTGGTAATTAAGGCAACACTTGGAAACTATTCTAAACATTACAAGTTCAGAATATATGTTCTTGCTTTGAACCTGTAATGATTTATAATGCAAAGAAATGGCAAATCCTTAATTTGCATATACAACATCAGGCATGTCTTTTTAATAATGGCTTGCATTACATTAACTGGATTATTCTTAAGGCAATCCTGCCCTTAGCATCAGAGAGCATTGTTTATTGTTATTTAACTATAAATATATGTGGCAATATATATAAAATGTTGACTGATTTTATTTATTTCAATTTATATGGCTACCCATTTCAAATTCATGACTGTGGGTAGCTAATAATAATTGAAAACACCAAATAATAAAAGTAAAAAAAAAACCCATGTAACCTGTAGCTGAGGTAAAAACCAACACAGGTCAGCATAGCCATTGTACACAGTTAAGCACAAGGCTTGATCTTAAAGTCCACTGTGGGGGGGGGGGGGGGCACACCAAATCTTTAAGTTGTGAAATTCCACTCAGAACTAAAGAAGCTCCTTACGTCAGGCTAAAGTCATCGTTGGCTTGGATACTTCATCCTGCCTTTCCCAGAATTAGAGCCCTCTCCAAAGAGCTAGGTTTTCACATAATGTATCTGAAGTAGGCAGAAGTAGAAGTGAAGGGCCACAAAATTTTTTACTACCACACTGTGGGTGTGGCTTATTTTGTAGGTGTGGCTTGCTAGCCATGTGACCAGGTGGGAGTGGCTTGATGATCATGTGACCAGGGGGTGTCTTAAAGGTCATGTGACTGGTTTAAAGGTGACCAACTTGGCATCACTCATGTCAAGGGTTTGGTTTAGAGTTAGAGTGCCTGGCCTCTCCTCGCCTCAAAGAGATACAATTTCCCTATCTATTTACTATTACTGAACATCCAAAATATACTATTTAATTATATGTATATGCCATATGTGTACTTACATATTATACACAGGCACACAAAATATACATTATCTGCTATATAAACTGTATGTGTATGTACACACACACATGCACGCACAGCTCTTCTAAAATTATACACATTCAACCACATTTCCCTCATAGGGGAAACATACCCAGAGGCCAAAAGGGAAAAAAAGAAAAAAAGAAAGAAAAATTTTTCTACCAGCTCTGTGTACCTAACCAAAATTTTTCTACTGGTTCTACGTAACTGACCATACCCGTAGGAGTCCATCACTGGTTGAGCCTCTTAATTTGTGCCTCAAGTAAAAACTCTGGGTTAATCCCTCCCAATTGATTTAGTTGTTTTCTTAAATGTCTATAGTATTTTTAGGAATTTTCTCAACCTGCAGTTGTATAGCTATAAGCATAGTTCCTTCTAATCGCTCACTTAAAAATCATCATCAACTCAGAGTTTTGCAAACCTGCCCAGAAGCCGAGAGGGAAAGAGTGAGAGGAAGAGAGGAAGAGAGAGAAACAGATAGAAAAAAGAGAGGAAGGAAACGAGAAAGAAAAAGAATGGGAGTAAGGAAGAGAGAAAGAAAATCAAAATCTAGTTTGAAACTAGCTCAACTATTTAAGTGGCATTTTGATATTGATAGAGTTGCCCTATTATGAGCTCACTGTTAAAGACACACAGTACAATATTTTATTTTGAAATTCTCTGAGGCAAAACAGGGTGGGTTTTTTGTTTGTTTGTTTGTTTGTTTGTTTGTTTATTTATTTATTTATTATTTCTGTGCTGCCCAGTCCCAAAGGGACTGCCGCTCAGACACTATACTTTTCCGCCCCCCCCAAAAAAAAAAATTAGAGGGAACACTGGCTATAAGTGTACAGTACTTGACACAGTATGCTTGTAGGCATTTCTGCAACTTTATTTCATTCTATTATTGTGAGACTATGTGTGTAAGTGAGTGTTTAAATGGAAGATCTAGATATCACAGGATACTTCCAGTGATGGAAGAACAAAGAAAAATCATCAGATTTTCTGGAATTTATTAAAAAGAAATTCCTGAAATATGTCACTGTACTTGCTGTTTATATTGTTTTTTTTTAATTTAGATGTACTAAAAGGAGGAAAAAAACCTAAGAATTTAAATGAGAAAAGAATAAAAATGATCTACTGTAGAACCATTGGTGTTATTCAGCCAGTTCACTGACCTTCAGATCCCAATGGGGCCAGTCCCCAGTGATCTACTGTAGAACCAGTGATGGTATTCAGCCGGTGTGCTGACCTTCAGATTCCAATGGGGTCAGTGCCTAGTGGTGGTGCTCTTGGGTGGGTGGATGTCCCAGGGCTGCACATGCACAGTTCAGTGCATCACAGCAGACTCACCCTCAGCATGGGGATTTCTCCTGAGGATTGCCCACTTGCCCACCCACTGCCTGGGCTAGCCCAGAAGCAGCGTGTCCCCCCGTCATGGGCTGGATGTAGGACCCAAGACATAATAATAATAATAATAATAATAATAATAATAATAATAATAATAATAATAATAATAATAATAATAATAACAACAACAACAACTATTATTATTATTATTATTGTTGTTGTTGTTGTTGTTGTTATTGTTACTATTATTTAGATTTGTATGCTGCCCCTCTCCGAGGACTCCGAGGGAAGGTGAGTGGGCACAAGCCACCCAGAAGTCCTGCAGAAGTCACAAGATGGGCCCAAAAGGCAGCTAAGTCTCACTGTGTCCCCCTGAGGCAGCCCGTGCCTTTCAACTAGACGCAGCAGGCCCGGAACAGGTCTCCCTCCTCTGTCATTGTCCTCATCGTTACAGTTTGCTGCATAACCAGAGTGTGCAATCAGTGGGGGAGGGAGACCTGCTCTAGGCCCATCACACTTGAGGGGCAGTGTGTTGGCTGCAGTAGCTTTCAGGGGTTGGGCTGGTGTGTGTGAGGGGATCAGTCAACGGAAAGTTCCCCTTCATTAGTCTTCGTCTGAGTGGATTATTCTCCCACTCCCTTCGTCTAGAAAACATTGCATTGCAAACCATGCAAGGATTATACAGTAGCCCCCCCCTTTCAAGGCAATCCTAGGGAAAGTGTGGTGGATGTAACTTCCCGTGCACACCGAGAGAGGAGGCAGTGACAAAAATGACATTCCTGGGGGCTTCTTTGCTCAAGAGGCCATACAATTTGTGCTGGGCTTCCAGTGAAAACCAGCTGTGAGTGCATTGTTCCTGTTATCAAACTTACACGGGTGCAAAACAAGAGTTTGAAGTGGGCTGTCTGGCCAAGCTCTGATGGGGAGCTGTCCCCACGCACTCACCACACCGGATTGGGCTGCACTCTCGGGAGGCCCTTGGAGGGGTTGGGGACTCCCTTCTGTCCCAGGATTCACTTCTTTTAAGGCATGGGTGATGCCACTACTGTGACATCAGGGGGGAGGGGCTCTGCAGCAGCTCAGTTTCTGCCATGTTTCCGTATGTTGTCCTGCAATAGCCGTGGAGCATTTTCCTTTCTACCCTAGGAGTCTGCAAAAACAGCATTGGGCAGAAGGCAACATTTCCACCACCACCCTTTCTCAACTGGCAGAGAAAAGTTGAGGCCCAAGAAGGGAGCCTCCCCAGCTGGAGCTGGGTGAACTTCCTACTTTGCCTGCAGTTCCATGCAAGGACAGACTAGGCTTCTTGGTGGGTTTTCAAAATTCACATGCTGTCTCTTGGTATCCCAGAAGAGAGCTTGAAGGAGACCCACTTGCGCCTCAGGGGGGAGGAGAAGAAGCACGTTGACTTGGCCATGGCAATCGAGTCATGTGACCACCTAACCAGCCGGTCATTAGGGCGGAGAACTGGTTGTTAAGTTATTTGAATCCCGCCACTGTGTAGAATCAATGTAAAACTCAAGCTATAAGCAACTAGTTAGCAATGGGAAGGTCATCCTTTCTTGAGTGAACTTTTACAAAGAGAAAAAGGGCAGCTCCGTTTTGCCTTTGTTCCTTTGTCTTCCATCACAGGAGATGACACCTCTTCCCAGTCTACTTCCCTCCACATCCTAACCTGGAGAAAGGTTGCAGGATTCAGAATAACCATTGAAATAAACACAGATACAAGTTAGGAGTTTTTAGAATTTATATTATGGACTGATCTAATCTGTTTATTTGAATTATTAGTCCTATTTCATTCTACCTGTGTGTGTGTGTGTGCTTCTTGATATATATTTATGCCTAGAGTTGTCAGTAAAAATCTGTAAGATTCATGAGATTTCCTTTTCGCCCATTCTTTTCCATCCTCAATTAGCCTTTGTCTTAATTAAACTAATCTACTTAATAAACCTAATCATCTGGTAGTAGTAGATCCTTTCTGACAGGGAATGTAGCCTATTGTGATTCCATATCACTCTGCCACATGGAGAAGTCCAGAGCAGAGGAAACCTCCCACTCTCCTTCTCCTGTGACCAGGTGCAAAGAGGAATTTTCTTAGTAACAAGTGGAAATTGTCAGCAATTGAAAAAGACTCTCCAAGAATTGTGAGAGAAGGCTATAGAGGCCACTGTTTGAGAGAACCAATGTAGCCAATTCACCACATACCTGTGTGTCCACATCCTGAACAAATCTATATTAAGTTACATCTTGCTGATTTAAATTACCTTTCATTGATTTTGTTTAATGAGAGTACAGTTGTATAGTTCTTACAAATGGTTTAATAGTAATGGATTAAGGCTAAAATAACTCTGAGTTCAGATATTTTCTCAGTGCGTTTTATGAAACTAGAGATAAGTTGATCTTTGCAAAGATTTGGGGGAATAATAATCATTAATATTTTCTATCTTCATACTATTCTGGATCACATTTGTTGCCACTATGCATTTACTTTACTCTGGGGTGAAAATGGAGAGATCTTGTTTTTCTTCAGTGAAAACTGAATTGATTCCTTCCTTCCTTCCTTCTCCCTCCCTTTAAAGCAATATCAGGAGCACTGCTTAAACCTCTTGTGAAGAAACATTGATTCCCTTTGGTTAATCAGTCAGGCCAGTGGGATGACATTTGATTCAGGGAGGATAATTCTACACTGAAATAAGTAACAAATGGGAGGAATTGATCTAATTTGCTAACATTAAAGATAATAATTCCCTGCATGGTTCTTTACTTGATATAGGAATTTTTGCTGTACTAATTTAAGTTTAGTTTTATTAAATTAATTTGATTTTGAAATAATAGTGAAATGTTCTCCTTTAATAATCATATGCATGATTATTGTATCTAATTGTATATGAGCTAATTGTATACTTGATCAAGGCAGCAGAATATAAGAAATTTTCTGACAGGAATATTTCAACAATTGGAACAAACAGTACAAAAGATTCTTGATTTCTCTTGTAGTTGGAATATGTTTTTAAAGTGGATTTTTCATTTTTCATATTATTACAGTATTCAGAGCCACAAAAGCTGTTTAATATCGCAAATGAACTTCTGCATACAGAAGAAGCTTATGTTAACAGGCTTTATCTTCTTGATCAGGTAAATTTATTTTAACCAAATTTTATTTTTGGAAATGCATTGTTGCTCTGTATTTCCACTTATTCCAAATATTGAACACATTCAGGTATTTTTGTGACCAATGTGTCTGGTCATTTTCCACTAGGTCAAACTCTATTTCATTGAAGGCTGCATCAGAGATGTGTTTGACCTTGGGGGGGCAGGGGGGGACAGAACTGGGGTGAGCATGGCTAGCTCAACATGACTCATGTCAGGGGTTGCCTGTGGTGGTCGGCGCTCTCTGCCAGGAAAAATGGGCTCCCGAGCTCCATTTTCAGCTGTGACTACCTCCTGCAATCTTCTGCCTGTGAAAACGGAGCTTGGGAGGCCGCACACAGCCCTTCCAAGCTCCGTTTTTGCTGTCAGAGGCACTGCAGGCCAGTCCTACGCTGGTTCTAGGGCAGACCTGTGAGCCAGATCTAAGCATCCCAGAGGCCGAATCCAGCACCTGGGCCTTGAGTGTGATGCTTCTGCACTAAGGCTGCCAGATCTGAGTGGTAGATACAAAGATGAGCCATAGATAGCAGCAAAGAGTAAAGAGTTGTTGTATCTGTGCTACCATCTAGCCATCATCCGGATTTCTGCAGCCTGGTTTCCCTTATTGTATATACTATTAAACACATCAGACCAGAAACCCCCTTACTATATTCATGGATCACATCCTAAAAATACCTTGTTTTCTGGCAGACCATTGCTGTATGCAATACCCATCTTGGATCTCTGCACCTTAATTTACTTCTTTTCCTTGGATAAACTGCTGCAATTCATTAAAATGGAATCAGTGAGTTCATACAAACTAAACCAACTGAACGGGGGGGGGGGGGGTGTTCTGCTTTTATATTGTTGAATGTTTCAACTTCATAAAGACTGCATCAAGAATGCTGACAAAATTCACTTGCCCATTCTGATGAAATGTTTATGCTCTCTAATTTCATTGAGAGGATGCATTACCAACCACAAGCACTCTCCAACTAATCTTCCTTATTATCTTACTGTACTTCCCTTTTATGTTAATATAATATATACAGTACAATAATTTCTATCATCTATCTATTTCAATCTGTCTGTCTGTCTGTCCATTTGTCCGTCCATCCATCCATCCATCCATCTTCACATGGAAGATAATTTTTCAGATATATATATACATTGTAGCAATAGCTATAACTTTAGCTATAGTGAAGGATGGATGGATGGATGGACGGACAGATGGACAGATGGACAGTCAGACAGATACAGACATAAGCAGACAGATAGATATAAATAGATAGATGATAGATAGATAGATGATAGTTAAGAGATTATAAGAGAGAAATAGAGATAGACAGATAAATGACATTATAGTAATGTAGCAAACATTTATTCAGAAAAGATGTCTGAAAATATCTGTAAACTATATTTGAGACATTTTTGTTAAGCAAAGCTAAAAAGAAAAAAATTATTAATCACCTTACATGCCGAGTGACCTTGTAGGTGGGATATATCTGCTTAAAAGGAACCATCTTAACAAATTAAACATCCCTTGAATATATAATGGGAAGATTCCTTTTAAAAAAGAATCATCTTTCAAAATCCAGCTACATCAATGTAAGTTATATACTATTTGGAAGTGATTTTGTGGAGGTTTGTGTTCTTTTTTTTTGTGTAGGTTTTTTGCACTAAATTGTATGAGTCGGGAATTCCACCTGATGTGGTAACAGGAATATTTTCAAATATTTCTTCCATTTATCGCTTCCATGAACAGTTTCTCCTTCCTGAACTCAAAACAAGGATTACAGATGAGTGGTGGGTAAATGAAAAGTTACAAACAAATATTTCCCTATTAAGAGCTTCCTTATAAGTAAAAAAGTTTTTTTCCATAATACACTATTGATATTAGTATAATATATTTATATATACATAATATATACTTTACAATAGAAACTCAACAAATTTCACATTGCTTTATTGGTACTAATAATATAAAGGAAGATAGAAATATTCAGTCATCTTCCACTATTTCCCTAACCTTAAGAGTTATTACTCAGACCTAGTATAGACGCATGAACCTTTCCCACTGTGCTCCGAGTTAGTAACTGCTACATGCTTGCATTCTCACTGGGTTAATTAAGCTTGCATCAATGAAGCCTACCTTTACAAATTCTAGCAAAAGCAGAGCACTGGCCAGATGTAGAACTGGGACAAATGTAGAGACAGTTGTATGGATTCTAAAGTAATAATCAGTAGGAAGAATTTATTCATACAGACAATCAATTTAGTGATGTGAAATATCAGATTGGTTTAAGCAGTATAAGACCACATTTTGCTTTTTCTTTAAATGATAAATTGATTTGGTCAATTAGACATTATGTAAATACATCCTGAAAAGTGTATCACTCAGTAATCACAAAGCTTATCTCCAAAGTGGTTAATAAAGGAAGTAACTAATGAGTATGAATGATCTTTAACATCATTTAAAATGATGTTAAATGTCCAGAATTTTGATTTATCGGGATGGTACATGAATAGATAAATTTTGCTGGTGTTTATGGTATTTCAAAATATTTTGAATATCATAAAAAACTTTCAGCATTTCCAAGTGTTCCAGGCATGGACATTCCCAATACAAATTGTTTTTAATGTTGACCTTAATTTTATATAATACATTACAGAAACAAGTAGAATGATGATTTTATGATTTTATGCAAATACAGGTGAATAGATAGAAAGTATCTCTACTTGACAGAAAATGCTGTAGACATTTGGCAATTTTTTTTTTTAAATCTTTCATTCCTTCAAAAATGTGTGCAGGATTTCTGTGTATAATGCTACTGGTGGGAGAGTATCAAAAATTGTTTTTTATTTCTGGTTCCCACCATTTGCTTATGAATCAAACCTATATTTATTGATGAATCCAAGTTCATATCTACTGTATCTACCTGTTTAAATGTGTGTTTTTAGGGATACAAATCCAAGGTTAGGAGATATCCTTCAAAAGCTTGCTCCATTTCTGAAGATGTATGGAGAATATGTAAAGAATTTTGACAGAGCAATGGATATGGTAAACACATGGATGCAGAGATCATCTTCTTTTAAGGATGTCATTCAAAACATACAGGTATGTTTCTAAGTTGCCATTTGTAATGTAAAGTGTCTGTATTCACTCTTTTTCTTCGTTATTTGCCAACATATTATCATACTGTTTTAGCCTTAACTACAGACTACAAAACAAAACAATAACATTAAACTATAGAATTAAACCTGATTTAAAGTAAAGAGAGCAGATTTAAAATATTCAGTCTCAAAGAAACATTAAAAGCCCATTGGAACAAAAGATTTCTTTAGCTGATATAAAGCTAATTGGGTATGAGATTGATCTGAAATTGGGACTGAATTCTGCAAACTGTGGATACCCCAAGTGATCTGGCCTCATGCAACCCTTACATCAGCCAGACATCAAAAGATGATGCAGTACAATTGCTTATATCTTGAAAGTCTGTAACAGATAGAGGGAATAAAATATTTTCCAGTCCATTTGAAGTCACAGCATTAGATATTTGTGAAGAGTTCCTCATATGTAAAAACTTAAGATAATGAGATTCTTGGATATTTCTAGCTGATATACATAGCTGAACACATGTTGTACTGATGCCCCTCTTTTTTCATAACTTAAAAAAAGCATCATAGAGTCATTATGCAAATATTTCAATTAAAATGAAATATGTTTATTATCACTTTTTTTCTTACTATGCAACGTAATACTTGCATATAACGCTTTTCAGTACATGCTGTCATCTCATTTACCACAAATTTATCAAAATAAACTTAAATTTCTACCTGATAGGTAGATTTTCCTCCCCCAAAACTAAGGTGCATCTTATACTCTGGTGCATCTTATACTCTGAAAAATACAGTACTTTCCTTATTTCTCTTTGTATTTCTGGTGATTTGCCATATGAAAACAGCTTTGTACCCTGTTTCCCCTAAAACAAGACTTCCCCTGATATTAAATCCAATGACCTTAATTGATGACTTTCATTTTAATTTGTTTGATAGATTTGTAGAGGTTGTGTGTGTAAGAGAGGTAATTCTAAAATATTGAAAAAGTGTTTCAATAAAGAAATATGAACAGGGTAGAAAAGGAAGAGAAGAGCATTTGTAATTTATGATATTTAGACTGACTTTCGAGTATTAATCATGATCTTCTCTCACTATGACATACCATATTTTTGGAATATAAGACACATCCTTTTCCTTCCTAAAAAAGGCTGAAAATTTGGGTGCATCTTATAATATGAATGTAGCTTTTTTAAAGCTTTTCCCCCCAGCCCTAACTAGATGCTAATGATCTTCCCGGCTTCCTACTCCCTCCGAAAAAGGTTTTTTAAAAAAATAGATAACGAATGGATACTATCAAATGGTGTTGTATGGAAATAACACTGACTGAATGTGTGCATGTATGTGTGTATAGGTATGCATACATACATACATAAAGATTTTTTAGTATTGTCAATCATTCTGTCGCATTAGGTTTGAAGAAAAAAAATGTGTTCTCTCCTGTCTGTAGTTGGAGCCAAAGAGTGTTGGCTGGGGCTAGCTGGGTGAAGGGAATTGACTGAGCCCCTTTTGTGCTTTGATCACCTCATATTTGGTCTACTGCAATATGATCTAAAACAATGCAAGACCACACAGAAGCTATAGTTGATCAAGAATGCAGGACAAACAATTATGGGTTTGGTACAAGTATGCACATAAAACACTTTGCTTAGTGAACTGCTGCATGGTTACCAATAGGTTTCTAGATGTAATTGAAGCTTCTGATTATCATCTATAAATCCTTTTATAACATAGGACTTGGTTATTCGAGATGCTACCCGCCTTCTCTAATTCTACCTATTCTGTATGAACTACCAGTGTCCCCTCAATGAAATAGAATCCCCTGATGGGACAGGCTTTCTCTGTTATGACACTTTTCCTCTGGAATAACTTTCTCCTAGACAACTGTTAAGCCTCCATCCTGCCCTTATTTAAACAAGCTCTTAAAACTTGCCTTTTTTAAAACCAGGCCTTGGGCTATAATGAGCAAATGATCTCTTCAAAAATAATTGGTTTGTTGATTGCTTTTGTGTGTCTCTCTCTGTTTTTTCTGGATGTTCCTTTTTGGATTATCTGTACTTTATTATTTTATATTGCTTTAAATTTTACTCTACCCAGTATGAAGTGGAGCTGAATAGCATATCAATTTAATAAATAAGTCATCACAATGCATCCTGCCTACTCAAAGTAGCATCTGTGTTGTGTTTATTTATTCAATTTCAAGCTGGCCTTACTCTGGGCAAGTCACAAAGAATAACAAATCCAATAAACAATGCATTCAATAATTTAAAGACACGAGTCATTGTTTTGGGTTGGCTTTTTTGCAAAATATCAGTGCAACGTATCCTTTTGCATTTCAGAAACAAGAAATATGTGGAAACCTGACATTGCAACATCACATGCTAGAACCTGTTCAGAGAATTCCACGCTATGAGCTTCTCCTGAAGGATTATCTTAAAAAACTTCCTGGGGAATCACCAGATAGGAAAGATGCTGAAAGTAAGTGCAGTTTTCATCCCTGCCATTGTAAATAAGTTGCTGAACAGTAAAGATACATTTCAAGGATGAATGTTTATTATCCATAAAATACTTTCTATGTATTGTAACAATTAAAATTTGTTCCTGTTGTTTAAATTTAATTCATACATATAGTACTAGTTACTTTGAGCTATCTATTTACTATTAAAATTCTGGTCATTACCTTTACTTGGGAAAAATGGTGCATTATAGGGCAACAATTTTTGAAACAAGATATCTCAAAATAGAATGTGTCCGTGACTCTCAAGAAAATGAAAATTGGGGAAGTTGTGGGTTGCTTCGGTGCTACTGGCTGTTGGTATGATGCTACCCTGCTGCTACAATTATATGATATACATTTTCAATGTTCTGTGACTGTTTTCCAGCCAGTTTCACAATCCTTTGCCCCTTCTCCATCTACCTGCCTGCTGAAAAAGAAAGGGAGGAGAAGTTGTGATGGGTTGTGTCTTTGAATGGGAAGGTTGTAGACTACAACGAAGAGTACTTTCTCAAGAAAATTTCTCAGGGTATATCAGAGTTAAGAGTGATATAGATTGAATCTGGCAAGATTTTGTTTATATGCTGTGAACAAATAAAGAGCTGAACTTTGGCTGGATTCTTCTACACCATTCTTGGGCTAGGCCTGAAGGGAAGGGAGGATGGAAGATTAGTGATGTTCCTACTCAGCTTACCCCCAGCATGAATCACGAGTCTACGGAGAGGGGCGGCATACAAATCTAATAAATAAATAAAATAAATAAATGAATCAGCATGAAGTCAAACTCCTGCTCACACTGCTTTTTTGCCTGCCCATCATCATTCTGTTTTTCTTTAGATAAGGAAATGTCTCTGAAACAATGATCAAACAGAACATCTAGTCTCATAAATCCATAAAATAAGTAATTCAAACCTTTAATTTGTTGTATACAGTATATAACCATGATGGTGAACCTATGGCACACGTGCCAGAGGTAGCACATAGCCCTCTCTGTGGGCATGCAGGCCATCACCAGCCAGTCTTCCGGTTTCTGGCATGCTGATGCACCCCGGCCAGCTGGTCTTCATGGGTGCTGGAACACCGGAAAACTATTGGAAAATGGCCCAAACTCAGGCCATTTTCTGGGCTGTTTTCCAGCTGTTTTGGGGCTGTGTTCAGACCTTTTCCAGGCCATTTTTGGCTCGAAAAATGACCTGGAAAATGACCCATAAAATGGCATGAAAACACCCAAAAATGCCTGGAAAAAGCCCCCAAAATGGCCGGAAAACTGCCCCCCAAAATGGCCAAGAAACAGGCATGTGCATGGGTTTCTGGTGCTCCAGTACATGCACATGCGTGTGCGTTTTGGTTTGACCACTCAGTATACAACACTGGTCTAGTAAGCACAGAAGTCTGTTTCTGTCACTGTGTTCCATTATGTTTAAAAGAGTGGAGCCTCTGGTATGTATTAATTCAAATGGATTATTGGTAAATAATATTTCCTGGTATTTTAACAGCCAAAGAAGCAAAATAGTCCAGAAGCCAACTTTTTAAAAATTGAAAGGTGAAAGAAGAAACTAATTCTGCTCAGAAAGAATTATGCCTATGTAGTATGATAGGCCAATTGAGGGTGACTGTTTCAAAGACACCTAGTGAGATATTATATCTGAGGGAGGAATTAAAGCTGTAGTCTCATAGTCCTGCAACAGCATCCTATCTGCTATACTAACGAATCCAGATTTCCATGATACAAAACCGCCTATTATATCTGGGCAATTTCATTTAAAATAACTGAAATGCTATCTTACAGCTTTTTATCCCCCAGAAAGGGAAGCCAACAGTGCCTTCTGCTTATTGAGGAAAATATTCACATATCTGCACAGAATGCTAAATCATGGTTGAGGGTCACTTCAATAAGCTCAGGTTGTGCCCTCAAACATAGAGGTTACTTTTTATTAAATGGAAATAAACTCAGTTAAACAATCCATTGGTCAAAATTGACTTTTTAAGGGAATTGATAAATTTATTTTAAGTCGCATTGTCTGTTCCAGTACAGTATATAGGATCATATGCAATAGAATCCATTAAGTATGCATTAATGAGGTCTGATTTTTTTAGTGAAGTAGAAGATAATGAAGTTAAGTTTGCATACTGAAACAACCATTTTAATCCAAATTACCAATTAAGAGGCAAATGCTGTCCATTCAATACAATTTACTGTGTTTTGACATTTGAGTAAATACAATTTTATTTTGCTTAATAATATTGTGCATTATGGTAATTTTTTAAATCAGTGACGCTAACATGAAAGACTTAAATTTATATTGACCCTAAAAACTGTAGACATGATGTAGGTAGAAGTGAGTTCACTCGCTTGCAATTTTGGATGTTTTATTCATACCAGGGAAATAAAAACTGCATTATTAACCAATAATAATCTCCCGAATGTACAATTGTTACTGTCTATATTGCAGAATCGCTGGAGCTTATTTCTACTGCAGCAAACCATTCAAATGCAGCCATCCGAAAGATGGTGAGTAGAAAATATGTAAAACAAACATCATCTGAGCCATTAACTGAGATGCTTGCTTGAAACACTATTTTTAAAAAATTAATGCTGAATATTAATGTTCTGAGTCATTGAACTCTCTAATATTTAACAGACTAATATATAACTACTCTCTTTTTATATTTAATATTATGTGTGTGCTTTGTGTGACTCTTTTTTCCTCATTTCTTACTATATCAATAGCACTTAGACTTATATACACTCCATAGTGCTTTACAGCCCTCACTAAGTGGTTTACAGAGTCAGCATATTGTCCCCAACAATCTGGGTTCTCATTTTCCCAAACTTGAAAGGATGGAAGGCTGAGTCGGCCATGACCCTGGTGATATTCGATCTGCCAAATTGCTGGCAGCCGGTGATCAGCAGAAGTAGCCTGCAGTACTGCACTCTTACCACTGTATAATCGTGGCTCATCAGTGATAAGCATAAGCAGTTTTCCAGCCAAGTTAATGACTCTAGATCTCCTTTGATAACCCAGTCATCAATTGAGTGAGAGTCAAACTGCTGGCAGCCGTCAGTCAGCAGAAGTATCCTGCAGTACTGCATTCTAACCACTATGCCACCACGGCGCTGTGCCACTTGTTATGCATTATTAAGAGTATATAGTTAATCTCAGAAATTTCCTTTGTTAATAGGTCTTTCCCCCTTATATACTAAAAAGCAAATAATTGTGGCTCACCTATACCTGGCTAATATCCCAACCATCTCCCCAGTGGCTGGCCAGTCAGTTGTTCTTCCTCCTCTCTGAAAACCCCCTGTCTTTATTCCTTTTCCCCATGGCCTCACCTGCTCTTCTTCCTTGTCTTCCTTACCACTACCAAAACCCTGGCCAGGCTGTTGAGTTTTACTTTGCTATGTACTAGCATCCTTGTCAGGCTGGGCAGCATTCTGAAGCGGAAAGGAGGAAGAAAGTTATCACAGAAGTTGAATTACAGGGTTAGATTTTTATTAAAAAATCACAGTGACATTTTTAAAGTAATCTTGCAGAGTTAAATTTATAAAAATAAAAAACCCTTAAAATCAAATCTAAAGTATAAGACTGAAATACTATTACTAGAAAGATATTCTGGCAAATAATCTAGAAATTATACTTTTGTATTGGACTCCGTCTATGCACTTGCAAAACATTCTGCTTTCTAAAAAGTAAAAAATAGTATATTGAAACCAATTTCTTAGCTGGAGGATTCTCAGATTATCATTTCAGTGCCATATGTTATTTATTGTATTTGTGATTTGTTCTTATTGCTTGGTACACAGGCATATTTTGCAATAATTTTAAATATTAGTTATGCAGTAAGCCACTGCAGAACAGAATTGTGTTAAGCTGGCATTGTTATGTTTATTTTATATTGCTACAAGGTAAATAGAAACCTATTAAAAATCAGATTATTCTAAGTTTATATGATAATTAATCGGTGAAAATTGTCATCTGCAAAATGAATATAAATGAAAAAATATATAAAGAGATTATGTGTTGAGAACATGGAATCCATAAAAAAACTCACAAAGACAGATAGTAGAAATTCTTATTTACTATATAAAGTAGCTGAGACAGCTTTTATATCTCTTTATTGAATGTAGAATGAAAAATGCCCCATGTGTCTATATTATTGTAGGTATTTTATTGCTGCAGATGGCATACATGTTTAAGTTCTTTGCAAGACATGGGGGTTTAATTGTGGATTTCTTAGAAGACATTGTGTGACATTAAAAGAAAATGTGTCTCAGTCCTTTAGTTGCGTGTGAATCTTTTCTATTATTAGAAAAGCTGTTCTGATTACTTATTTTGTACAAGAGTATAAAATTAAGGATGATAATAATTACTTTAACATATTACTTTATTAAATGGTGGAATTGCCTTCTCTTAATACATTGTTTATAATAAATTAGTAAATATTAGAAGTGCCAAAATTGTGTATTTCTTTCATTCTTGTAGGAAAAGATGCACAAGTTGTTAGAAGTGTATGAACGCCTTGGTGGAGAAGAAGATATTGTGAATCCTGCCAATGAATTGATTAAAGAGGGTCATATTCAAAAACTGTCAGCAAAGAATGGGACAGCGCAGGACCGATATTTATTTCTGGTAAGTCACTTGGTTTCTTTGATATAAACTCCTTTGACTAAGTTAATCAATCCTTGGCACACCTGCCCACACTGAGCAAATTCTATCAGTAGCAATATTTCTACTCTACTTCTTAGCTGGCTTATGTTAATTTATTTATGTATTTATTTATTCATTCATTCATTCATTCCAATACACAATAATACACAATGAAGGTTATAGAGGATATAGTAGAGAAGAAATACAAGATATAGGAGAGACTATAGGACAGGGGACGGAAGGCACTCTAGTGCGCTTATCTACGCCCGTTACTGACCTCTTAGGAATCTGGAGAGGTCAACCGTGGATAGTCTAAGAGTAAAATGTTGGGGGTTAGGGGATGATACTACAGTCTGGTAATGAGTTCCACGCTTCGACAACCCGATTACTAAAGTCATATTTTTTACAGTCAAGTTTGGAGCGGTTAATATTATTATTACTATTATTACTATTATTACTATTATTACTATTATTATTATTATTATTATTATTATTATTATTATTTATTAGATTTGTATGCCGCCCCTCTCCGTAGATTCGGGGCGGCTTACAGCAATATTAAGCTTGAATCTGTTGTGTGCTCTTGTGTTGTCGTGGTTGAAGCTGACGTAGTCTTTGACAGGCAGGACATTGCAGCATATGATCTTGTGGGCAATACTTAGATCATGTTTAAGGGTCGTAGTTCTAAGCTTTCAAGATCCAGGATTGTAAGTCTAGTTTCGTAGGGTATTCTGTTTCGAGTGGTGGAATGAAAGGCTCTTCTGTGAAGTATCTTTGAACATTTTCAAGGGTGTTAACGTCTGAGATGCGATATGAGTTCCAAACAGAGGAGATGCGATATGGGTTCCAAACAGAGGAGATGCGATATGGGTTCCAAACAGAGGAGATGCGATATGGGTTCCAAACAGAGGAGATGCGATATGGGTTCCAAACAGAGGAGATGCAATATGGGTTCCAAACTGATCAGCTGTATTCCAAATGTTTTAGGAATAGTTGATGTTTGGGTTTTTGTGTCTTAGCGAGGGGTTTTCTGTGACTGTGTGTAAATAAATTTTGGAGCTTTTTGCTGGTGTATTTTTTATTTTTTTAATGTGTTTGAATGTGAAAACGTGCTATTAAAGAGAATCTGGGTAGAACAAACAATGTTATTTAGCAAATGTTTTTAAGCATGCAAAACTGTTTCTTCCTAGTTATGTTTACTTTACCTTTGATCAAGAAAGTATTTGGTTTTTAATATACGTGTGTGTGTGTGTGTGTGTGTTTGCGTGTGTGTGTGTGTGTGTGTGTTAGTTTTATGGAATAATTACCTAAGAAAAACTACAAAACAAATATCTTTTTTGTTATTTACAGTTTAACAGCATGGTGTTATACTGTGTTCCAAAACTGAGATTGATAGGCCAGAAATTCAGTGTTCGGGAAAAGATTGATATTGCAGGACTGCAGGTTTGTATCTAATTCTTTTTGGTTTTACTTTCTGGTGTATTTATTTCTAATCTTGGTTGAGGTAAATAGTTACTAATTTATTTTTAATAAGGAATTCATTTCTGAATGTTCTTCTCCTATTGAGAGAAACACATTGGTTTGACTGATCGTGATTAGAATTAAATACTAAAAAAATGCCGAATGTTGATTTGGTTTTCTAGGTCCAGGAAATAGTCAAGCAAAATGTGACCCATACTTTTTCAATAACAGGAAAGAAAAGATCCTTGGAGCTGCAAGCCAGGTAGAGATTATTTTTCTTCTCCTAAATATATTTATTTATTTTGAATTGGACCTTTCCCATCCTAAACTTCTAATGCAGAGGACTTCAAACTTGGCAACTTTAATACTTGTGGACTTCAACTGCCAGAATTCTCCAGCCAGCTGGCCAGAGAATTCTGGGAGTTGAAGTCCACAAGTCTTAAAGTTGCCAAGTTTGGGGACTCCTGTTCTAATGTAACGAGGAAGGAATAAGGAATATTTGAGGGATCAATTCTCAGGAGGATGGCTTTGCCTTCCATCCCTCATATACATTCACTTTTCCTATTGGAAAGTGCAACGAAAATGCTTCTTGGGAGTCCTTTGAAACAGTGTCTTGAGTCTTTTTTGTTCCTCTTTTGCCATTTCAACAAGACAGACAAAGCTCCAATAAAGCAACTAGCTGCTTCCAAGCTCTTCTGCCTTGAAGGCTGGCCTCCCATGGAGCCCGGTTGGAAAAGACGAAGAGTAGAAGAAACCTGAAGAGGTGACAGTATAGTGTGCACAGAGAACTCTAAGGTGGAGGCTACCTGGAGGGTAGCATTATTTCTAAGTGAAAAGGCACAGTGGGACAGAAAGCCTCTGGAATTCTTTGTTTTATGGTTCTCCAAAGTACAAGAGCCAAAACAATCTGAGATTTTTGTTTAGCTGGCAGAAATGTGAGGTCTAGCAACAAGTGAAGTTTTGCTCCCTAGTTTATTCCTTTCAGATATTAATACAATTCCATGTATTACATTCTTTATCTCTGGTTATCAAAGAATGGATATTATGAAAAGAAAGGTAAACATCTTTTGTTCTAATTTTACAGGACAGAAGAAGAAAAGAAAGATTGGATTCAGGTAATATCTATTTTATCATGTTTTTCCCTTGCTTCGCTCTGTGCTGCTGGAGCAGCTGCGTCTTCTCAGGGCACTGTGTATTTGCTTCCAAGCATGGCTGTGGGTTCACATAGCACGAGGTGAATGGGAAGAGCTGGAGGCAGTACCTTGCCTTACTGAGTCTAAAGGCTGAGAAGGAACAAACCTGTACTCATAGTCAACCTGTACTCACAGTTGCTCATGCCCTTATCCCCTCGAGGTTCGACTACTTCAATGCTCTCTAAATGGGACTACCACTGAAAAGTGTCCAGAAACTACAAATTGTGCAAAATGCAGCCGCACGAGCAGTCTTGGGCCTTCCAAGGTATGCCCAGGACTTCCAAGGTATCTCTCCAGCACTCCGCAAACTGCATTGGCTGCCAATTGGTTTCTGAACACAAGTGTTGGTTATGACCTATAAAGCCTTACATGGCATTGGACTAGATTACCTATGGGACCGCCTTCTGCCGCATGAATCCCAAAGTCCAGTTAGGTCCCACAGTGTTGGCCTTCTCCAGGTCCCGTCAACTAGACAATGTCACTTGGCGGGGCCTAGGAGAAGAGCCTTCTCTGTGGGGGCCCGGCCTGCTGGAATCAGCTCCCCCTGGAGATTCGTACTGCCCCCACCCTCCTTGCCTTTCGTAAGAACTTGAAAACTTATTTATGCCACCAGGCTTAGGGTCATTAGATCCCAGCCTCTGGCCACTGAATGCTAACAACTGGCAGGATAATATGATATGCTATAACATGCATATCATATTATGTGACATGACGATGGATGGATAGATAGATAGATAGATAGATAGATAGATAGATAGATAGATAGATAGATAGATATTCCCCATTTCTACACTCTCACCTAAGATTTGATTGGATTGGATTATAATTAAGGCAGAATTTTTCCCTTTTTCATGCTCACCACTACTTTGAGCTGTAATTTCATAACAATACCTTTTGTTCCTTCACTTTACTGGAGTCTTTTAAACATTCCATCTCAATTGAAGCCCACACTCTGGAAATTGATAATAGGTCATTTCTTTCAGAGCAGAAAAGATTAATTCACAATACGTCCTTTGAATTAAAACTTCATGAGATCGTAATTTGAACTAACTCCATTTTCATTGGCAGCCTGATATATACTCTATTTCAGTTACTTAGCTTTTTAGAATGGAAACAAAGAGATTTCTGGGTTACAATCTCATCTGCTTCCTTCTTCAAGATTCATTCTCTCTCTCATTCTTCTCACTAAACAATTCAGATAAACCTTGTATTCAATAAGCAAAAATTCTAATTTAATTCTAATGAGATAATCCCTCATTATCTGCAAGAAACTCTGTTTTCTGAATAATTTTAATCTGCAATTTTTAGACTTGAAAAGGTAAAATTGTTAAACAGTTGAAATCTATTCGTGATAATTTAAGAAAAAATATTGTGTGTTGCCGGTCTAAGACTTTGCTGAAAATTGTTCTTACTTATTATTTTTCTTTGAAACTCCCACAGGTTATTCAAGCAACAATTGAAAAACATAAGCAGAACAGTGAAACGTTTAGGGCTTTTAATAACTCTTTTTCTCAAGAAGATGAACACTTCGCAGATTCATCAGTAAGTAATCAAAGCATTTAAGATATATTGTATGGCAGACACATTTTCACACAGTTAAAAAATGAAAGGAAGGGAGAGAGAGAGAGACACCCATTTCCACACTAGGTGTGTCTGGGGAGGGTCCTATGACTGGGTTTGAGTTTATTTGAGTTGGCCACGTTCACCCAGGTTTCGTGGCTCCCGATGTTTTCTGTGGGAAACGGTCCAAATGGCTCTTTGAGTATTTAAGGTTACCGACCCCTGCACTAGATCAAACATTTTTTAAAAAAAAGTTATATATTTTAAATGTTAATTTTGAATAAATAAAATATTTTGAATACTTTATTTAAAATTATCTTTCCATTGATTTCTTAAAACCTTT
Organism: Erythrolamprus reginae; assembly: GCF_031021105.1. Lineage (NCBI taxonomy): Eukaryota > Metazoa > Chordata > Lepidosauria > Squamata > Dipsadidae > Erythrolamprus > Erythrolamprus reginae. The sequence goes on from NC_091951.1 coordinate 83,177,657, forward strand.
GAGTCTAATGACAGGATTGATTTGTTTTGGTTTGTTTTGGGCTTTCTTTTCTCAGATAGTGAGCACCAGTTCCATGGAATCTATGCCAGGAACAGACAGCAGCAGCAGCACATCTGCAGGGGTAAGCAGTTGTGAAACTGATGCCTCATTAAAGCAGGTGTCAGGATGCTTTGTTTAATGGGGCACACTCTCACGTGTGAGTGCATTTGTGCATGCTCATGGGTAGGAAACAGAAACTGGTTTAGATAAGCCGTATTTCCTCCTTCCATTTTACTTACAAAGCATTTTTGCCATGAGTAAAGGTTATGTTTACCTGTTCTAATACAAAGCTTGAACACATATCTGAAATATGAAACCTATAAGCCCTAATTTCCTGTACTTTCCTTAAATGCAGTTTACTGCACGTTCAAGCAGGCACTATAAATCATAGCAATGTGCATACTATATGACAGATTCAGATTTTCAGTTGCTCAGATCCCAGACTGTATTTTTTCACATGAAAATCCCCATTTAAGTCCAGGCTAAGCTGCTCTGCCTAATTCAGCTGCACCAGGCTTCCTTATAATTAGGGTTGCCATCTGATAATAAAAAATTGTTGCTAGTTAATCAGTTGTGATTCCGCCTAGTAACCGATCGCCTTATTAAGTCTGTGTAAATCTACATATGAATAGACAGTGCTGCTGGAGAGGAAAGTACATCGTTCTCTTTATATTTGCACATGAATGTTGTAGCAGGTGCCACTAGAAAAGAGAAGAGGCATTTTCTGGAGATAGAAGAATGTCCATCCTACAGTCAGGGCAGGCTGAAGATTCTGTGCTGCCTGGGATGAATATAGCTCAACTTAAAATGATATTTTCAACCTTTGTGGTGTAAGAAGCATTGCTCTGCCTCTGGGACTGCTTCATCCACAATGCTCTGACAACCCTTCCTGAGAGAGGGAGGGGGAGAGAAGGAGAAAGAGGGAGGGAGAAAGAGAGAGAGAGATGCTAAGAGGATAGTTGTCCCCCCAGTTGAACAAATATAGATAATATCAGCAGTAGAGGGCAGAGATGAAATGCTCCTGGTTTGCTCCTGCCTGTCGATCATTGGAGAGCCGGTTGCGAAGGCAGCGTGAGGCTCTGCCCACCTGCCAATATGGTGCCATTTGGGTTCTTTTACCCTCTGCACATGCGCAGAATGCTTTGTAAGTGGGCGGAACCTCGGGCTTCCTTCATGACCAGCTCTCCGACACCCAATAGGCATGAGGGAACCAGGAGCATTTCATCCCTGGTGGAGGGCCAAATAGAGACATTCCCTCCCTGGATTACAGTGGTTTTACCACAACCCCATATAAGGGAAACTCGAATTTGTTTATTATTTATTGTTTATTACACACATTCTTCTTGCGTTTAAATCTTTTAAAAGAAAGTAAGAATATAACGAATGCCTTTTTTTAACCAAAGCAAACAAAGATTCAAGCAGTCATCACCTTACAAACATTTTGTTAGCAACTGTTCAAAGTTACAGTGGCTCTTGGGAAAAAAAGTGACGCATAACTGGTCCTCCCTCTTAATAACCTTTGTAGCATTCCCATATCATCATGAAAATTTGATGCTTGCCGCCTGGCATGTATGTATAACAGATGCAGCATCTTGGAGTCATGTGATCGTTGTTTGTGAATTTCTTGCTTGCTTCAAAATCAAAGTCAATGGAGGAATTCCAGATTCACTTAATGACTGTGTGATTCACTTAACAACTGCAGTGATTAATTTAACAACCATGGTAAAAAAAAGGTTATAAAATTGACACGACTCAATAACCATTTACTCAGCAATGAAAGACACTACCTGACTCTCTTGTTCCATCATCAAACACCCAAAACTTTAACCTAAAGTTGCTTACTGTGGACCTCACCCCATTCCTAAGAGGTCTATAAGGGGGCATATATAAGTGCACCAGTGTGCCTACTGTCCCTGTTCTAATTGTTCCCATTATTCATACTCATTTCTTATGCATATTACCTGTTTATAATTATATATTTATATGTTATGTTGTACTTATAATTGTTTTCCCATACAAACTAAATTTTTAAAAAATGTGGTCTTGGATCAAGCAGGAAACCCTTTACCATCACAGACAAATGGGTCTTTTAAAAAGCCTCCAGTATTGGAACACCTACAACTTCTGCAGTCAAGTTGTTTCACTGATTAATTGTCAGGAAGTTTCTTCTTATTTCTAGGTCAGTGATGTCAAAACTTTTTTTTGCTTGGGTGCCAAAAGGGTGTGTGTGCGCGATAACTAAGCATGCATGCCCACACCCAAATACAATGCCCTCCCCCTGCACATGTGCATATATCTCCTTGCACTCCCCTCTTTGTGCATGTGTTCAAGCCTCACTGATGCCTCTGGACTTCCCATTGGGCCATTTCCTGAAACCTGGGGAGAATGAAAAAAAGTCAACAGGCCTACTGGAAATTTGTTTCTGAACTTCTGGTAAGCCCATTGGATACGTTTTTCGCCATCCACAGACTCCAGAGGCTTCCCTGAAGCCTGGGGAGGGCAGAAACAGCTTCCCCTACCCTCCAGAAGCCGAAAATCAGTTGCCCAGTGCGCACATGCATGCTGGAGCTGACATAGGACAAAGCCTTGCATGCCTCCAGATATGGCTCTGCCTGCCACTTGTGGTATTGTTATTATTGATTAGATTTGTATGCCGCCCCTCTCCGAAGACTCAGAGTGGCTCACAACAACAAAAAAATGATTAAAAGCAATTTAAAACCCTTAATATAAAAAAAACAGTCATACATCTCAGACAAACCATACATAAAACGGAAACGGCCCAGGGGAATCAATTTCCCCATGTTTGATGGCAGAGGTGGGTTTTAAGGAGTTTGCGAAAGACAAGGAGGGTGGGGGCAAACCTAATCTCTGGGGGGGGAGTTGATTCCATAGGGTCGGGGCTGCCACAGAGAAAGCTTTTCCCCTGGGTCCCATCAGATGACATTGTTTTGTCAAGAGGACCCGGAGAAGGCCAACTCTGTGGGACCTAACTGGTCGCTGGGATTCGTGCGGCAGAAGTCCCTATGCATGCCATAGGTTTGCCATCACAGTTCTAGATTCTCTCCTTGATTAGTTTCTATCCATTGCTTCGTGTCTTGTTGTCTGGTACTTTGGTAAATAAGTTCACCCCCCTCTTCTTCTGGCAGCCCCATAGATATTGGAACACTACTATCATACCACCCCCAAGTGCATTGGACTGACTCCCTGAGGAAAAAGAAATGTCTATCTTTTTCTCCATTTAAATCCCATCCATCTGCCACTCATTGAAAGGGAATAGTTGCTTTAATTACAGATTACTTAAGAGTTGTCAGCTAGTCATCAGCCTTCTGGATCTACTGCAATTTTAGCACTGTTTCTCTTTAGAATGTCACTTGTGTCAGTTATTTAATAATGATGCTATTTGAATAGACTATGTATGACCTTTGTTTTTTAATAGAAAAGGAAATAATCCTGTTAAAATTAGTGCTCTCTAAAATGCACAGGAGGGGTACAATGTTAATTTGAAACATCATACTTTCACATGGTGATGTGAATGTAGTAATTTTCTTTTTCTTGATCTTGTGCTTGATAAGAGATAATTAACCAGTACAGCAGAGACAAATTGTGCCACTTGGTGGTGATAATAGTTAGCAGACCAGAAGTCACCTTCTTCATACTGTTCAGCATGCTAAAACAAAACACACTTTGCACATATGACTACAATTAGTTTGGAAAACTAAAGTGGTAAAATTCAGGGAGTGGGAAATAGATGGGATTATATAGGTTAGTAAATGATCATCAATATTTTTTTTTTAATTCTAAAGCAATGGAGATTGTTATTATTGCTGCTGCTACTTTAAATTTGTAGGCTGTCCCTGCCCTAGTGGGAAATAGCCCTCTATTCCTTGAAGGTTTTTTGTGATGAATTTGTTGATTTATATCTAAAATAAAAACTCCCAATACGTTCAAAAGCCTGAAATGGTGTGTAGAATCTAATACTGTATATGAGACTTAATTATATTTTCCTGTAATTTTATCAGCCATTTGAAATAGCTTTATTTTATTTTATTTTATTTTTTTATGTTGTAAGCTTTGTTGAAGAGACATCAACCAGGACAAGAAGCACGGTTAATTTCCCATAAGCATACATGCAATTAACATTTAATTAAATGCAATTAAATTCATCATGTACTTAGTAATTTTTAATGTGTTTTCCATTAGAAATTCCAATTTACACCATGTAAATAGACTTTACCAAAAATCTGTATTATTAGTAGGTGTGCTTTAGAAACTTTAACCTTTGTCAGAAGTTATTTAATGTTTTATTTTAAAAGTGATCACACTAACAAACTTTGGATCTGGGAAATTTTAATGCCCTTTTACTCTTTGCATAGTTTAAATATGTACCTGGCTGATATTAGATAATACGATATCAGCATTTTATTGATTTGTAGTGATCTTTCAAAATTTCATTTTTTCTTTCAGCCTGAGTGCTGCAGAAAATCTTCAAAAACAAAAAGAGATAAAGAGAAACAAGCTTGCAAAAGTTGCAGCGAAAGCTTTAACTCCATTACAAAAAGACGACACCACTGCAAACAGTGTGGGGCAGTGAGTATTAGAATGAAAACCACATTATTTCTGTTAATTTTTATCTTATTTTAAACTGCATAGCATATGCAGTTTAAAAATAAAACAATATGTGTCATGACATTCTTTTGAAAATGGGTCATATTTTGACTTCAAGATTCTGTAAAGGAAAAACCATATTACTGTTATTTATTACAAATATATTAACTTTCTATGTTTTTTCCCTATGGAATGGCCATATAAATAAATCGATGAGGAGCTCAATAAATATGCATGTGCTCTCGCCCATAAAAAGAAAATGTGTCAACACTTATTTCTCCTAACTATATAATTCTTTTGGAATTTACATTTCTATGTTTTTTTATTTTGCTAATATAGCAAATATAGTAGTATATAGTATACTATACTATATAGTACAGTATATTATTTTGCTAATATAGCAAAATAATATACTATACTATATACTATACTATACTATATACTACTATATTCTAGTAGCAAATTAAAATCAGTGGCACTTTCACTTATTCCTTTTAGATTTTTTACACAATTTACATTTGCATCTGTCATTTTTTAAATGTAAAATAATTAACATTTTTAAAAATATGAATTCAACCATTATGTTTTACCACTTCAAGTTATACGTGGTTTAACTCATCAGTGTATACCTATCAGATAAAAGGTAGAATATAAACCCAGCTAATTAATACATGAGAGCATTGACTTTTCAATGTTTTATACACTGCTCAAAAAAATAAAGGGTACACTTAAACAACACAATATAACCCCAAGTAAATCAAACTTCTGTGAAATCAAACTGTCCACTTAGGAAGCAACATTGATTGACAATCAATTTCACATGCTGTTGTGAAATTCAGCTTTGTACAGAACAAAGTATTCAATGATAATATTTCATTCATTCAGATCTAGGATGTGTTCTTTGAGTGTTCCCTTTATTTTTTTTGAGCAGTATACAGTATTTCATTTTTCAATTCTTAGTTACATTCCATGATACAGTGTTGCTGTTCTAGATGAAAGATTCAGAATTGCCAGCCTCCAGATATTGCTAAACTGTAACACTCATTTTAGCAATGTGTCACAGGGATTTCCAGAAATTCAGCAATATGAGAAAGGTGACAGATTATGTGCTCTGCCCTAGGCTTTTGGACACAGTAGTTCCATTACTTGTAGTCCAGCAGTTTCAATTGTGCAGGCCAAAATACTGGAGTCTAGAACTTCATTGCTTCTCAGAATAGATACCTTTCAGCTGCATCATGCATGATGTTTACAAGAAGATTAAAACAGGAATGAGAAAGAGTAGAAGTGTGGTTGATTTCATTAGACTTATGAACTTTGAAGAAGAGGGTTCAAACAGTGGTGGGAATTTCCCCCCACTCACTAAACCGGCAGCGATGGCCAGCTGTCCATGTCCCTGAACCGGTCCTCCGATCGCTGCTTTTAGAAAGCTGCTGGCAAAAAACCTTATGCGCATATGCAAAGGCTTCTGCATATGTGAAGAGGGTCATTTCCATAACGTGACATAGGCACACTTCCATTGTGAAACGAACTAGTAGGAAAGGTAAGTGGAACCTACCTCTCTGGTTCAAAAGCAAGGTGGCTCATGTGATCTTTTTAGATGTTAATGATTTAAGAACATCTTTGTTTATCTTCTGTCCTGGAGAACTCAGATGTTATCTAGCCCTTTAATTATATCCAGTGAACTACTTCATTAGCCCGTAGCTTGCATTTGTGACAGAAAGTTCACAGTTCCTACTAAAGCTGACATCTTATTTCTTTAATACATGTATAAATGGTCTATATACTGTACAATTTTTTTTTAAAAAAATTCAACATGTAAACTGCTGGTGCAACTTTTGTGCTGAAATTATATTTGGACTTTTCAGTCTTTTCCTGCCATTTGTTCCAAAAGATTAATTTCTTGCTGGATATTACTAAAGAAAAGAAATTACTAGTAAGGCTACTCGCCCCCCCCCCCTTAGATATGAAATAGGATTAAATAGGAAACAGAAAGCTGCCATTAAAGTCTAACATATTTAATGCATTACACATTTTTAAATTATTAAAATATTTTCCCACAAATAATGCATTCTTGGCTTGAATATTGCATACATACAGTATGTCCTAACTTCAAACACATACCCTGTTTATATACTGATTTTAATCTGCGATTTTAGCAAGTATTGTATTTTGGATCCAATTTCAAGGTAGTATCCTGAATATGAAAGGCTATTATTTTCAAATTGAGGGTTTTTTGTTTTGTTTTGTTTTGTTTTGCATGAGAGGCTGTTACACATTTTATTGAGGTTTCAGTCACAATATCCTATAACGTCAGAAGGTCTGATTCAATAAATTGCAACAATAGAACTAAACACAGACTACAAAAATATCACTCTCTGGTGCTTCTATTTCTTTTTGTTCTATTTGATATTTTTAAAAATTATGAAAAGGAACTTGCTAATTTGCCATCTGTTACTGCATGTAAATACTTTTATGTGCACTGTTAGCGAACCAAACGGCATTCCGAGAAATAAAACAATTCCACGCCTGTGCTTCTCACCGGGTAGGATTTATTAATGGCCATGTCTGGATTCGACTGGAATCATTCCAACTCTGAGTCCCTTAGATTACATCCGGGTCAAAACCCCATCTCACAGCCCCACACCCACAAGTGCAGCCATGTGGACCAATCCTGTGCAGGATTCCTGATTCCTTCCTGTGTTTGTTACTATGGCATCTGGAGAAAGGAAAGTGTGGTGGCATATCTCTCTCTCTCTCACTTCTAAGCTGTGTCAGGCCCACCTTGGACTTCACATAATGACTTTGGGCCTGACATGCAGTTTATCACATTGTTCCTCTTTTTATTTGTTTCTGCCTCAAATAAATGAACTTGTTATTGGCAACTGCTACATTGATCCTGAAAACGTTCAGTAAATAATAAAGATACATTTAATAGGACAAGTTTCAAATTGAATTAAATTGGGGCTCCTAATTATTTTCTCTTTCTAACCTGTCCCAGCCTGAGCATGCAGGCACAGTTGATCAAGTGATGTTACCTTGATGTTCAAGCATTTATAGGCAATTATTTTTATTATTATTATTTATTAGATTTGTATGCCGCCCCTCTCCGTAGACTCGGGGTGGCTCACAAAAATAACAAAGACAATGTAAGAACAAATCTAATAATTTAAAAAACACTAAAAAACCCATTATTAAAAGCTAATAGACACACAAACATACCATGTATAAACTGTATAGGCCCAGGGGAGATGTCTCAGTTCCCCCATGCCTGACGGCAGAGATGGGTCTTAAGAACTTTACGAAAGGCAAGGAGGGTGGGGGCAGTTCTAACCTCTGGGGGGAGCTGGTTCCAGAGGGTCGGGGCTGCCACAGAGAAGGCTCTTCCCCTGGGTCCCACCAGGGGAAGAGCTTTACGAACTTTACGAAAGGCAAGGAGGGTGGGGGCAGTTCTAACCTCTGGGGGGAGCTGGTTCCAGAGGGTTGGGGCTGCCACAGAGAAGGCTCTTCCCCTGGGTCCCACCAAACGACATTGTTTAGTCAACCGGACCCGGGGAAGGCCAACTCTGTGGGACTTAATCGGTCGCTGGGATTCGTGCGGCAGAAGGCGATCCCGGAGATATTCTGGTCCAATGCCATGGTTTACAGACCGCAGGTGCATGTATGTGCATGCGTGTACTAGCTCTGCTTGCAAAAAGGAAGATTCTGAGAGAGACCAAAGCAGAATCAGGAGGTGGAAGCATAATTAAGAAACAGAAGTAGCTCAGGTGTCACTCGAGGATCTAAGATGAAATTGCTGAGCTTCAAGTGGCACATGGGATCCAGAGACTCAAGGGCATAGATACAAGGTTGGAGCAGCTGTTTCCAAAAGATAGCCAAGAACAACTCTGATAAATGCAATTGCCAGACATGGCCTAATTAAAACCATTGTCGCCTTTGCTTTTGAATGATTTGATCCAGTGGAGGGTTCCTCTTACATGGATACCGGGTGCACTGTGCATGCATCCTGACCATTTGGGTGCTCACGCACGTGTGCTCACACACACACCATGCATGATTTTGCTTCCATCCATGTGCAGGCAGCAAAAAAGCACCAAAATCTCGCATGCGCGAGCATCCTTTCACAAGATTTTGCTTCTGCACATGAACAGGAACCAAAAGAAGCCCCAAAATTTGTGCATCATGCAGCAGCAAAGACAGCACCAGAGCTGTTGTACACAAATTATGCAGTTGGCAGGCTACTACTGGAATGGCGCACCCTAGTGCACTGGTAAGAACCCACCACTGATATGATCACTATTCAACCCTCTGAAGTTCATGGTAGTTGTCAGGCTACTCAAAGTAAAGAATCCCACCATGTGATTTGTCCTACACCAGTGATGGCGAACCTTTTTTTCCTCAGATGCCCACACCCATAATTCAATGCCTGGGGAGGGCGAAAATAGCTTCTCCCACCCCCGGATGCCCTCTGGAGGCCGGAAATGGACTGTTTCCCAATTTCTGGTTGATCCAGTAGGTTCGTGTTTCGCCCTTCCCAGGCTCCAAAGGCTTCCCTGGAGCCAGGGAAGGTAAAAATGTCTTTACCCCATCCCCTGGGAGGCTCTCTGGATGCCAAAAACACCCTCCCAGAGCCTCTGTGTGAGCCAAAAATTAACTGTCCAACACACAGATGCACATTGGAGTTGAGCTAGGGCGACAGCTTGAGTGCCAGCAGATATGGCTCCACGTGCCACCTGTGGCACTCATGCCATAGGTTCGCCATCACTGTCCTACACTGTTCCTGAAGCCTGCTGATGAAGTCAGCCTCAGATTCCTGGCTGTTCCCAGAGTCCTGAGGCTGACATTCATTAGGAGTAGGTTCCTCAGCGTTGGAGACCACAAGAGTTTGATATATTGAAATGAAGAGATTGCAAAGTGAATGTCAGATTTGCAAAGCACCAATCAATACCCTTTCATAAATGGTCTCTTTAAAATTTTTATTCCAATAAGCTTTCAGAAAACCTTTTAGAAATATCAAAAATAGCCAAATAGTTCTGTAAAACATTGAATAAAAAGGAAAATCTATATATGTTTGCTTTTGCAGAGAAAATAGCAGTGTTATTATTCCTTAATGTTCTTCAAGTAGATGAAGCAAGCAGGAGGTAACTTTATCTTAAATATTGGTGCTGAAAATCTTAGTGCTACAATGCAGTGTAATTGTTTTTAGGAAAAGAAATCAATGCTGTTATCAGAATACTTTTTCCTAATACTGTTGTTGTTGTTGTTTAATCCAGGTGATTTGTGCCAAATGTTCTGAATTTAAAACGCTTGCTGATAATAGTCGCCAAAACAGGGTATGCAAAGATTGCTTTCAATTGCCTTCCGCAAACCTGTGCATCTCAGGGACTGAAGGTTCAGGAGAACAAAGGAAAAAAACAACCATGGAGGTATATTTTTCATGTTTAATTGACTATAAACTGACTGATTGCCTCAACAAAAGCAGTTTTCATTGCTTTCTCCTAGTTTTATTTTTTATTAACGGGGGCGGGGGGGGGGGGGGAAACCAGGCGAAATGAAGACAAGGGAAAAGAATACATATACATCCATAAAATAAACATTATACTGGAGCAGAGATGTCAAACTTGATTTCATTGAGAGCCACATCAGGATTGTGTTTGACTTTGTGGGGCGGAGTTTGCGTGTGTGGCCAGGGTGGGCGTTGCCAGCAAAACATCACTCATATTGGGGGCACCATTGGGGGCCAATGCTCTGCCAGGGAAAAGGGACTGTTAAAGGTCCTAATGATATTAGTTCAGTTGTTTTTAGTACAGTGTTCCCTCAATTTTCGCGGGTTCAAACTTCGCGGAAAATTTATACCACGGTTTTTCAAAAATATTAATTAAAAAGTACTTTGCGCGGTTTTTTCCCTATACCATGGTTTTTCCCACCCGATGACGTCATATGTCATCGCCAAACTTTCGTCTGCCTTTAATAAATATTTTTTTTAATAAACTTTAATAAATAAACATAGTGAGTAATAATCTGAATGGTTGCTAAGGGAATGGGAAATTGCAATTTAGGTGTTTAATGTGTTAAGGAAAGGCTTGTGATACTGTTCATAGCCAAAAATAGTGTATTTACTTCCGCATCTCTACTTCGCGGAAATTCAACTTTCGCGGGCGGTCTCGGAATGCATCCCCCGCGAAAAGTGAGGGAACGCTGTATTAAGATTTTGTTATCAGTAACAGAATGTCCTAAAAAGAAGGATATTTTCCCACCCTATCCACTATTTTGTTATTATCCATATATGGCTGGACTGATGATTGATTGCCTGACTGATTACATGCTATCAAGTTATATTCAGCTCCTAGCAATCACCTAAATAAAATTTCTCCACGACAATCTATCTCTGACCTGATCTTTCATGTTTCTCAGTGGTGCTGCTCATCACCACTGTAACTGAGTCCATCCATCTTGCTTCTGGTCATCCTTTTGACCTCTCTTTTCTTCAAATCATTTCCAGCATTCTAAGCCAGTATGGAAAAATAAACCCCTTTCCCATGACAATTGGGAATTTTCATTTACCCCTCCAGCAGTGCTACACTCCATTCACAACTGCTCATTAAATTTCAATCTTCCCCAAGGTACTTTAAGCCTGAAAATACAGTACTAATAATTGTTCTCAGTCTCTATTGTGCAAGTGTAGTTTGCAGCAATAATCTAATTTAGATTATATGAAAAGTTATTGAAACTTCTGCATATTGGTAAATCATTCTTCCGTGCACATTTGCGATGGGTGAACCAATAGCTAAACCAGGATGTATTAACATATATATAATGGATGATAAATGCCTGAGAATATAAGTCTTTTAAAATTATTTTTTACCAGAAACAAAGCATATTGGGGTCAGAAAACTATCTCTTCAGTAGCCACCTCCTGTTTCATGAGAAAGGGAAGACTTGGTGTAAAGTGTGGGTCACCATTCCTAAGACAGACCCTCTTGTCTTATATCTCCAAGGAGAAAACCAGGTAAATACCTTAGAATACTACCTTAAAACTACTGAAAAATAAATTAGACTGGCAATTCTCAAGCTCTCGGCTGGAATGTCTGCTGCCAGAAAACTGCTGGCATGCTGAGATATGTACCCAATATATGTACACTGTGGAAGCTTACTGTTTATCTCTTCATGATCTACTATATAGAATTTCCCCCTTTCCAATCATCCTTCTTTGTTAGGCCTTCCTTTATCTATATTGAGACATGGTGGCTCATGGTTAGCCTGCAATACTGTGGGTTATTTCTGCTGACTGCCGGCTACAGGCAACTTGGCAGATCGAATCTCACCAGGCTCAAGGTTGACTCAGCCTTCCATTCTTACAAGGTGGGTAAAATGAGGACCCAGATTGGTAGGAGCAATATGCTGACTCTGTAAACTGCTGAAAGAGGGCTGTGAAGCAGTATATAAGTCTATGTGCTATTGCTATGTCCAATATGATCAGTGTCTTGTGGATCCACTATTGTGGATGATCTACCCTCAGAGAAGATGGCCAATTGTCCTTGTATATTTTGCCTCTCTGGCTTTTTTTCCCAGGAAGGTCAGAGATGCTGTGAGCAGAGACCCACCCAGGAACTTGGAATAGGCCAGATCTTTCTGTGGATAGTATTGATAACTGTCCTACAATTTTCAGGAGTCTACTGTCTCCAGCTTTAACTCAGACAAAAAGTGCCAAAGGTTAGGGAATCCTAGGTGGAAACATTTAGCTTAGTTGCTTTCAACCACAAAAGCATTTTGCTGAATTTAGTAAAAGTTCCTGGGATCTTTTTTCTTCTTTCATGTCTTCTTATTTTCTCAACAAAGGGACAAATAATTATTTGTTTGCCGTAGTCTCAAGAAAAGTATTTTTCCCCAAATAAATATTTCTGAGGATTTTTTTTTAATCTTGAAAAACATTTATCCTTTCCAAGATTAAGAAGGGAACAAAATGACCCACGTTAATGTACAAGCAGAGTAATCCTTACCAAGATTGTGCACACACAGAAACATTTATATTGAGATTAGTTGGGAATAGCTACTCAGCCACACACAGATATACTAACTTGAATTAAATTTACTTAGAGAAATAGTATGTTCCTATAAACAGTCTAAAGTCATACACCTAATAAGTCAGAATAACAATTCAAATACAGTGATCCCCCGCTCGTTGCGAGGGTTCCGTTCCAGGACCCCCCACAACGAGCGGGTTTTCGCGAAGTAGCGCTGCGGAAGTAAAAACACCATCTGCGCATGTGCAGATGGTGTTTTAAACTTCCGCAGCGCTAGCGAGGAGCCGAAGATTGGGGGGCGGCGCGGCTCTTTTAAAACATCGCCGCCGACATGGGGGGCTCGCTAGCACCCCCCCGAACCCCCAACCCGGGTTTGGGGGGGTGCTAGCAAGCCCCCCATGTCGGCGGCGATGTTTTAAAAGAGCCGCGCCGCCCCCCAATCTTCGGCTCCTCAGCGGCGAGCGAGCGAAGCCAAGCCGGCAGCAATGTCGCCGCCGCTGCAGCCAACGCGCGCTACGATCTTCCGGGCCAGCCAGGCTCAGCGGATCAAGCCCGGCTCCTCTCGGCCCAGCATCCCGGGCCAAGCGGCTGCCTTCCGTCACTGAGCCTGGCTGGCCCGGAAGATCGTAGCGCGCGTTGGCTGCAGCGGCGGCAACATTGCTGCCGGCTTGGCTTCGCTCGCCACTGCAGCCAACGCGCGCTACGATCTTCCGGGCCAGCCAGGCTCAGTCACGGAAGGCAGCTGCTTGGCCCGGGATGCTGGGCCGAAAGGAGCCGGGCTTGAAGATCGCAGCGCGCGTTGGCTGCGGTGGCGAGGGCTTGCGATGGAGGGTGGAGGAAGCGGCCATGGGAGGGCGAGCTGCCTCAGGGAGGAGGATCGGGCGGGACCAGGTGGGGGCTGGAATTTCTCCGCTGGGAAGAAGCGGCCAGGGCGAAGGGCGGGCGAGCGGCGAAGGGCGGGTGAGCGGGTGCTGGGGAGGGCTTCTCGCCCTCCCGCCAGCAAGAGGGGGAGCAAACGGCGTGGGCAGGCGAAGGGCGGGTGAGCGGCAGCGAGGAGTTTGCGTGGGCGGTGGGGAAACTCCTCGCTGATGCCAGCAAGAGGGGGAAGACCCAGGGAAGCCGCCCAGCATCTGATCTCCCGGTTGCCATCTACGCATGCGTGCCCATAGAAAAAAAGGGCACGCATGCGTAGATGGTATTTTGACTTCCGGGTTGAAAAATCGCAAATTACCCTGTTCGCAATGGTCGGGGACGCAATAACCGGGGGATCACTGTATTACCAAATACATAGTCTTTCTTACCAGTTGTCTTTGTCATAATCAGTAAACAAAGATATCAAGCCTAAACACATTTTAGCTGATATACATAACCACAATACACAGAGATTGCAGAGCTAACCTAATAGTGAGTAGCCATTAACAGTGAGTAGCCAGACAAAGAGAAACAGAGAGGGTGACTCAGAGAAATAAGCTGTGAACTCTAGCTTCCTCTTTTGGCAGTCTGCAACGCTTCAGTCAATATATTGCCAACACAACCGTCATGGACAGAGTCCTAACAACCTGGCATTTTAAGACAGCATGACTTTAAATCTTGACTGGATTCGTAAAGTTCAATATTGGACCCATTCAATTGAGGAATTGCTGAGAATGTATTTTGATCATGCATGAAAGAAGTAGATTTCTTCAGCTCAGGCATACTTGAAAGCCAAATCACATTTACTAGAATTACATGGAATTTATATAGTAATAAAAACTATGCTTATTAGATCATTCTCTGATACCTATTCTAGAATGATAAAGAGAAATATGTTGATTCACAAAAAGTGCAGAAAAATGCTTTCCTTTCCCAGCAAACCAGAAACCTATGGGCGAAGGCCAACTCAACATAGTCTTAGATACCATATGGGAATAGCATCATCCACCTCTTCTATGTATCAGTTTTAGTGGAAACCAACTTGTGCAACTATTTTTGCAAAATGCTTATATTTCCTCAAGTGTGAAAAACCAATTCACAAATGGCTTCCTGTCCAAATTATTGGCCCTCTTCCTCTAGTCTATTGCATGCCTGTGCTCAACGTTTTTCTAGTTTTCACACCTTCCTTTATTTCCGAATTGCACGTAGGATGGGCGCATTCCACGCAGCATCCCCCTGCTGGGATACGAAGTTGACTTTCCACATTCTGCTGAAAAGTTTGAATCAAAATACGTCTTCAAACTTTGCCAGTCCCAGCAGACAATATATTTCAGTGCTGAAGATGAAGACTTGCAAATGAAATGGATGGCTATTCTCACCAAAGCAGCTAAAGGAGACTTTCATGATCAGAGTGAGGAAACCAGCAATCCCTAATGTCATTTCATGTGACCTTTATCATAATAGGAAATGGGAGAAAACCACCTGAACTCTGAATATACATGGCACTTTGAAAACATACATGGCTTTATATTTTGGTATGTCTATATACTGCAGAAACTGCAGTAATTTCTCTTCCTCCCTCTCTTTTTCTTATTCATCACATTTGGTACCAGTTATCCAACATCTATGTTGTTAGTGTGTATAAATTGATGTAGTTGCTATGAGTGTTTATATTGCTGTTAATGGTGAAGGGCAAAAGTGGGGGGGAGCATCCATTTTAACTAAGATAATTATGTTTCCTGTTCTCCGTGACTATTTACTTTAGTCCTTTCAATTGCTGTTTCGGTGGAGGATGTGTATAGGCTGTTACAGGTGTTCTGCCCCCTAAGTAAAATGTTGTACAAGGGCTTGTGGCTGGCCACTGATGTGCTATTATTCTCTGTTTTCTCTTGGATCTTTTTAAATGGCCTCTTCTCTGCCATATATGATCAAATGCAACTGACTTTTCTTGACAGGGTTTTTTTCACAATACTGTTTTTAAAGCTATTGCAGAAGGCATCTTGAAAGCTGAAATATCAAGCATTTTTATATATTTCTATATAAATATTTTTTCATTTTTTCTTTTTTTTAGAAAAAACTTTTAAACATACTTTTCTTATTTCTTTATATCGCCTCTTTTTTAATGTATGCAAGCAAATGTTTTTATACAGCAACCTGGGATGTTGCTCATCGATAAACATTTTTGGTACACCCAGGAAGGTAAACAATTAGCTTTTGTTTTTAATAAGGATTTATTTATATAATTTGTAAATATCATCTTAAACATCTTTTTAAAAATATGTTCATATTACACTTGTATAAATTGAATTGGCTTCCTGTGTCTTTTTTGTTGGCAAATGTATTTATGGATGCAAATAAAGACCAATTTCTTGTCCCAGCTACTAAAAATACAGGAAAAATTAAGAAAAACTTGAGTAAGTTTGCGGTTCCTTAATTTTTTTTAAAGTAGGGAAATCAAGACTGTATTTGATGATGGTGATGAAGATGAAGATGATGACAATCATCAAAATTGTAGAGAAGGTTCCCATAGGATAAGTTGAAACCTCTGAATTTGCAATATTATTCATTTTATAGTGCTTATGCTACAATTTTTATGTGTTTTCTATCCCAAAGCGACAGAAAACCCAACTGCATATAAAAATATTTTAAAACTTCTGGGGCCATGTTTCTAGAAAGATATATAGGCTAACCATCTCACCCTATTAAAAGCCAAGGTTACAGAATTTGCAATAACCTTCTGTTGCAAAAGAAGTTAAAATTTGATTGACCTCTCAATGCAGGTATTATTACCTGAAAGAAGAACTGGAGAGTAACTGTTCTGTCAGGAGAACGAGGGTGGCTAAGAACTGAAATGAGATGGTTTCCAAAAGAAATCCTTTTATTAGGGTAACAGCTAACCAGCAACAAGAACGAGGGAAAAACCAGCAACTCACTTTCTGTCAAAATGGCCAGCCAATAGCACACGTTTATTTTCCTGCTGGATGAGCTGCCATACTTCGACCAATGGGAGATGCTTCCGGGTTGTTGGGCAAAATGGCATGGCTTGCGAACACAACAATAATCATCAATTTCTTTATATAAAACCATCAAAATGGAAGAAAAAGAAGAATATAGGATTACAGGAAAGTATAAGAGTAATGTAACAGCTGTTATATTGCGAATTTCTGCTAGAATCATATTTTCTTATTAATGTGGGATATAATCTTTAATAATACAGTATTAATATCAGTATTCAGATGTTTTCTTTCCCAGTTTTCCCCAAGCTGTATATTATGGAATCCTGAACAAGTTCATTGGGAATTCTGACCTACTTATCAGTGGCATAATACAATGTATGAGGGACTCACATTGAAAAGTATCTGGACATTGCAGAAAAAATATGCTAAATGGTGTGAGATAAATTATTGCCAGTTGATCACTGGGCACAATTTAAGGTTAAAATGGAAAAATATTGACATTTACAATCCTAATTCACTTATGGTCTAATTGTATATGGGACCATCTCTCCTGTTACAAAGTTGTACAACTTAATATTTGCAGGATTATCTGTGGACAAGCAAAATCCTAATAAGCCCTCCCCATAAACCATATTAAAACATTAAGCAACAAACTGGATAGTCGCCCGCAAATTACCATTCCAGGCTAAAGGCCCTTAGTGGGAAAAATAAATCAGCATCTTTCAAAATGACAGAAGGATGTTGGCTAGTATACTCTGAGATATTTGTTCCACAATGTGAGGACTATAGCAGAAAATACCAACTCTCTGGCTGATACTCTTTTGACTCATGTGATGGAACTTGATGCAAATTTCCTTTTAATGTTTGGACTGAAAGTCTTTGAGGGATTCTCTCACCACACTATTTATAGACTTTTAAGTACTATAATACTTTGAATTGGGTTTCAAAACCTATTTGTAATCAGTACATCAACTTCAAAATGGCTGTGATGCTCCATTTACAGGTTTTCTCTCCCGGCCATCCTTACTCAGTGCACAGATAGAACATGGGCAGAGATCACTAAAGATTTTATCACCTTCACTGTCACTAAATAATTAAATTATGGGAATTTATTTATTTATTTATTAATCAGATTTGTATGCCGCCCTTCTCCATAGACTCGGGGCGGCTAACAACAACAATAATACAATGTAAACAAATCTAATATTTAAGTTAATTTTATAAAAACCCAATTTAAGAAACCAATCATACATACGGACATGCCATGCATAAATTTTATAAGCCTAGGGGGAAGGGGAAGTCTCAATTCCCTCATGCCTGATGACAGAGGTGGGTTTTAAGGAGCTTACGAAAGGCAAGGAGGTTGGGGGCAACTCTGATATCTGGGGGGAGTTGGTTCCAAAGGGTCGGGGCTGCCACAGAGAAGGCTCTCCCCCTGGGTCCCGCCAAATGACATTGTTTAGTTGGTGGGACCCGGAGAAGGCCAACTCTGTGAGATCTAACTGGTCACTGGGATTCGTGCGGCAGCAGGCGGTCCCGGAGATATTCTGGTCCGGTGCCATGAAGGGCTTTATAGGTCATAGCCAACACTTTGAATTGTGACCGGAAACTAATCGGCAACCAATGCAGACTGCGGAGTGTTGGTGTAACATGGGCATATTTAGGAAAGCCCATGATAGCTCTCGCAGTAGTTATTTACCACTGGTTTTATTCCCTCATTGCTCAAAACACCTTATCACTTGTTACATCTCCTGAAGCCTCTCAGGAAACTAGAAAGATGCCAGCAGAGATGGCAAATTTTGTTAATCCTAATTACTGAGGCAGGTAATAAGCATTGTTACTATGGAAAAGATAAGCAGCTTTACTGAAATCCTATTTCAGTGTATTTACAAGAGTGTCTCCTTGATCATGGCACAGAAATGCTTCAGTTAGATTGATTAATAATTATTCTTGCAGTAGCCAAAAACTGTGACATGGTAATGTTGAAAAGGGTAATGGGAAAAATTGATTTAGAGATTAGACCAACTTCTTTATTTCTCTAAGACCCAAGAATGCTTCTTGTTATTCGCATCTAATATCCATTAAGTGATAGTTGTTCCTTCTGCTCTCGTCTACTCCTACATGGAATCTTGGCATTCATAATTGGATTGGTTCTTCAAATCAGAGAAATTCATGGGAAAGGAAATATATTTGTTATCTAACTGGTAGCAGGAAATCTTTGACAAAATGTTTAACAGCTCTGTCCGTGCTTTAGACTGAAATGATAGAATCTAAGTCAAAACTAGATTATATATTTAGGAGATGGGAATGTTCTTATAATTGAAAGGTGAGGACAGCATTGCTAATTGCTTGTAAATGGACCAGGACAAAACAGTAGACACCACTCTCATACTCTGTGTTGCAGAATTAGTGGACAAAGGCAGCAACAGAATCCTAAACTAAGTGAATCTGCTGCACAAAAACTGAATCCAAAGAAACCACATCATTAGTCTAGATGAAAGTCATAATATGAATTAAAGTGCAATTTAATCAGGTTTGACCAACATTCAATTCACTTAAACTGATGGAACATGGGAAACAGCCCATTGTTCTGTTTCAGTATTATTTACCTGGCAAAGATTCTCCATGGATTTTGTAAAATCTGAAAATGCAGATTGAAAAAGCATGCATCTCTGAGTGACTGCCATCCTTTACCATTTTCAGCTTACGTGATTATATGCTGTGATTCCATCACTGGAAGAGGCTACATCCACTGATAAACTATAGCATAACTACTACTTTAGGATGAATGGGATAATTTCAGAGGACTCCTGCCTGTAGAAGCCTATAGGAAAGTCAGATCTTGCAGAATAATTTATTTAAAACAACAACAACAGGGTTTGAGTTTTGTGTGTATGTGCTTATGTGCATTATATAATTATATCCTGTACATACAAGAGACATACATATATATAATGAATATACAGTGGTACCTCAACTTACGAACTTAATTCATTCCATGTCCAGATTCTTAAGTAGAAAAGTTTGTAAGAAGAAGCAATTTTTCCCATAGGAATCAATGTAAAAGCAAATAATGTGTGCAATTGGGGAAACCACAGGGAGGGTGGAGGCCCTGTTTCCTCCCAGGAGATTCGTAGAGAGGCTCCATGGAGGCTTCTCCCCACCTTTTCCAGTCCTGTTTCCTCCCAGGAGATTCCTAGAGAGACCCCAAGGAGGCTTCTCCCCACCTTTTCCGGCTCTGTTTCCTCCCAAGAGATTCCTAGAGAGGCTCCAAAGAGGCTTTTCCCTGCCTTTTCCGGTTACAATTTCAGAGGGTCAGGTTTGTAAGTAGAAAATGGTTCTTGAGAAGAGGCAATTTTTTAAAGAAAAGTTCGTAACTACAGTAGAGGCATTCTTAGGTAGGAGTACCACTGTATATAACTTTATTTTGTATTTTCTTTTCAGATCATTCAATTAACAGCCTTTCATCACAATTATTACAATTAACTTGGAATTCCAAATTGCTGTTGAAACAATAATTTTAATCAGATTAGTCTGATTTAATTTACAATCAGTAAAGAAACGATTGCATCTCTTTTTGCAGAGGGCTTGGGAAAAGCATTTGAGCTCTCTTTAAATTATTGCTCCTTTTCACAACACAATCTGATATATGCTAGACATCTGATGTCTAGAACTATTATCTTTTCTTAGCTCTGAAGCTTAGTGATTAGCCCTGGGCAATTTGCAGCTTCTTCAGAGTGGCTGTAAGGCTAAAACACTCTTCCAAATGCCTTAAAGGAGGATAAAGGTTCCTGGGCAGGAGAGTCTAATAAACATCCACAATGGGATTGCTGTCTATAAGTGAATTACATACTCTTAAACAATCTAAGAAAATAGCTTACAGATAGAGTTGCAGTGAATCATCATTATTATAGAATAAGCATCTCCTCCACAATAAAAAAGAGGCAAAAAGAGAAAAGAAGAGAAAATGGGAAAATATGAATAAATGCTGATATATGTCCTGATAGTTACAACCAAGAATTGGAAAAGTCAAAGGCTGGCAATACAAATGACATCCAAACCTAGGTATGCATGACCCTTACTTCCCCAATACCAACCACTACTAACCTTAAATGCAAATTAATTAACACAAGAAGCATCGTAAACAAAATGCCCAAACTCCTCCTCTTATTGAATACTGCTACATTCAACATTACATTTGTCTGCAAACATGATTAAATGCATTCCTCCCTGGCTCCATTATCAATAAGAGATTATCATGTTTACTTCTCTGGTCGTGACACCTGCAGAGGAGGTGGAGTAGCTATCTTCTATTAAAAAAATCACTAAACTTAAAAAATAAATACAAGTTTCACACGAACTCATTCCTAAAAGGTCTGTAAGGGGTGTGCATAATTTTCAAGCCAAAAACCAAATGGAAATGAATGCAGTTGTTTCCTGCAAATTGGTTAGTCCTATTCCTCATTTAAATAGACTATGGGAATGGTCAATTAACCCCAAGCCTTACTCCAGAGTAGTCCTTCTCCTTAGGAACCATTCTTGCCTTTTGGCAGTTCTGTGCACTAGCACATTGAGAACAAGCTCCTATTCTTTTTCTTCCTCTGCATTCATGACAACCTTTGGAGCAAGGGTCCCCAAACCTGGCCACTTGAAGACTTGTGGACTTCAACTCCCAGAATTCTGGCTGGAGAATTCTGGGAGTTGAAGTCCACAAGTCTTCAAGTGGCCATGTTTGAGGACCTCTGCTTTGGAGATTTTGAAGACCCTGGCTGATCCTTACCTCTAGCACAGTGGTTCTCAACCTGGGGGTCGGGACTTCTTTGGGGGGGGGTTGAATGACCATTTCACAGGGGTCGCCTAAGACAAATTTCCCATGGTGTGTTAGGAACTAAGGCTTCTATTCTGGCGCCTTGGAACATATTTTTACAATCCGACCAATCAGGCTTTCACAGTGGGAGTGTCCCTCTGATCTTCCTGCCAATCGGCTTAAAGCTCTGTTGGGAGAACTGGTGCCAGGCTTATGGTTGGGGGTCACCACAACATGAGGAACTGCATTAAGGGGTTGCGGCATTAGAAAGGTTGAGAACCACTGCTCTAGCACTAAGTCTTCTCCAGCCTCCTCACTATCTGACTCTGGTGCCAGCTTCACAGGCCACACCAGCCTCCTCACTGTCTGGATCAGCTACCAGCTGCACAGGCCGCACCAGTGGGCCTACTGTCTCTGTCCTAATGTGCACTTTTATTTTTATTTGTATTCATTTTATATATTCAAATCATGTTTATACTTATACTTATGTACTATTTAATGCATGTTTGACAAAATTAAACAAAACAACAAACAAATAAGCAAAACAAACTGATACCTGAGAAAGGCTATTGGTAAATATATTAGAAATTTGATTTAAATAGATTTTAAATCCATTGGAAAAATCAATTTCAAGAAATAAGTATGTATTATATTACTTATCAGATAGAAATGTGGGGTCCTGTTTGCCTTATGACTTTCATCAATAAACTAAAAAAAATTGAAAATTACTCAGCCTGACTATATTTTTCAATATTTATGTCAATATTACACAATAAAATCCTGGGTGGTTAACAACAGTCAAACCATATCTATAGATATACAAGCAATGATAAGCTTTAAGTTAAAACTCTTTTCTTGTTTTCTGATATCTTTCCTTATAATACTATAACAATGCAGCAGTTGTAATGTTTCTCTTGTAAACAGAAATCTACTAGTTTGAAACTAATTGGACTAAGTTTTAATTACTGCCCCCCCCAAAGTTACCATCTCATCAAGAGTAATTTTTTAATGTCCACCAGTTATTGTTTCATAATATCTCCAGTTATTTGAGGCAAAAGGATTTCAACAGATTAAAACCCTTCACCTCAAGTGCCTAGAAAATGATATAACATTGGACTTGTTTACCCAGGGACTAGGGTAGTTCAAGGAAAGAAAAACAGTAATGAAAAAAAAACAGAATCAAACAATAACAACAACAACAAATCCCAGAATTACTAATCAGGAAAGACTTAAGGAACTCAATCTGTATAGTCTAAAGGACAGAAGGAAAAGGGGGGACATGATTGAAACATTTAAATATGTTAAAGGGTAAAATAAGGTTCAGGAGGGAAGTGTTTTTAATAGGAAATGGAACACAAGAACAAGGGGACACAATCTGAGGTTAGTTGGGGAAAAGATCAAAAGCAACATGAGAAAACATTATTTTACTGAAGGGGTAGTAGATACTTGGAACAAACTTCCAGCAGACGTGGTTGAATTTAAACATGCCTGGGATAAACATATATCCATCCTAAGATAAAATACATAAGATAAAATATATAAGGCAGGCTAGATGGACCATGAGGTCTTTTTTCTGCCGTCAATCTTCTTTGTTTCTATGTTTCCAATCTACAAAAATGATAGCTATGGGTGATTTTTTTTTCCCTTTTGCATACCTCTGGCTGTATTCAAGAATATGTGCGTCTCTGTGTGTGTCTTTTGCATGCATTTGTGTGCAGATATAGATGCACAGAAATGTTATATGTACCATAGAGAGACTGAAAGCTCAATAAAATTCTCATGGACTCCTAGAATTTCCCAGAATACATTTCTTTAATAGCTGAACGGAATCCCATTTCTAATGCTACCGATGAAGAAAACTGACAATTGCTTGTCTTCATCCTAAGGAAGAAATTGATTACTTTATTGAGGAAATGCTCTTTTTGTAGCCATGGGACGTTTGCCATGTTGTAAACATTTGCCTGAAATAAAATCCCATTGAACTCATTGGGGTTTCTTCCTGAACCACTGTGTATATTCACAGCCCAGTGTTCTTCTACCGCAGTGTTTCCCAACCTGGATGCTGATGCTGGCTGGAGAATTCTGGGAGTTGAAGTCCAAATATCTTCAAGTTGCTATGGTTGGGAAACACTGTTCTACAGTATAGGCATGGAAGAATTGAGTATGATAGATATTTTCTATCTATTGAGTATGATATATATTTTCTTTCCTCCTTTTGAAGTTGTAGACATTAACATTTGGTTCTGTACAACACTGAACACAGATATGTAGAGATATTCTTCCTTCCTTCATTTGATTTTCTTCCTGTTCACTATGGATATAATCTTTTAAAGAATTATTTCATAAATTCCTCCATCTGACAGGTTATTCATATCTTGTTTGGCAGGTTGATAAAAAATACAAGTAAAATTCCCAAGAACTGCCTTGGAAATAAGCTTCTATGACATCTACCTCAAAGAAGGAGGAATGAACAGATAGCGAAGGGAGTAATTCAAACATGACCATAGAGTCGTTTATGGCTCACTGCCTTTTAAATATGCTGTACAAAGTACCATAAACAGGAAATCTTAAATGATCAAAAAAGAGCTCCTAAGAACTGTGTACCTTGTTAAGATTTTGTTATCTGCTCATCAAACAGTTTAAAGAATCGCTATATGTGAGTTCAAAACTAGCAGGAAAGAAAACCACAATGGTTTTAGTTTTGGCTCATCTGTTGCTATTAGAGTTTCATGTAGGGCACCCAACAAGTGTGTTTCTTTTCAGAATGTGCAGAAGGTAAGAATTAAATAAAGTATTTGTTTTCTACAGTGCAAAGCCATCCAGGCTCTAATTCCAACACTTTTATGAATTTTTGGAGTTTTAGTGCATCCTACAGATAGTTCTCATACTTAAGTTTTCCCGGAACCCCCCCCCCCCTGCTCTGTAGTTGGCTAACTGCAAAACTCTAGAAGAGGGGAAAGCTCTAAGTCATCCAAAACCCACAGTATTTTAGTTCCAAATGATTTCATGTTAAAAAATAATGTCGCTACAGGCTTTGTTTTTTGTAAATTTTATACAGTTCACTGTCCTATTACAAAATGTGGGGGAGTGACACACACTTAGAACCACACTGAGGTCTTTTGACAAAAATTCACTTTTTGCAACAGACCTCGTATCACCCACTACTTTTCTACCAGCAGTTGCACATCCTAAATATTCTCTTTTCATTCCCCCATCTTTGGCAAACATTCTACCAAGGTAGCTGATGCTGTCAAAGATAAGATAGCATAAGCTATTCTTGCTACCTAGAGGAAGAAGTAAGAGTATTTTACCTGTAGGGTTCTTTTAATTAATTAAAAAGCTATGCACCTCAGTTGTGAAAGAGTTTGAAAGTCTGGAATTGTTTCACTGTTCCCAAAGATGCATAACCTGGAATATGCCTTCAGATGCTGTCCCAAATGCTTCTTCCATGCATGAG